>NW_028127081.1:0-115000 GCF_965231255.1 Vanellus vanellus
TGACCTTCAGACAAACTCAATGGGATTTTGCTCTTTGTCCTCTCCCCACTCCAACAGGTCGCCCAATGGGAGGCAGTGCACCTCGCCCAGCAGGTGGCAGACCGGGCCGCGAACTGTAAGTGTCCTACCGAAATTCAATATGTTCCTACTTGTAACCTGCTAAACGAGGCCGTACCACATAACTTACACAACAGCTGATTTATAATGGAAAAGGTCTGCACAGATAGTTGTGGAGAATACAAGTGGTAATTAAATTTTAAATGCCTTAATTTGAATTGGCTTTAACAAAAGGGACCTGCGCTTGCAGTAAGATGATTTAAAATAAAAGCCCAGTACAGGAGTGAAAAGAGGACTCTGAAAAATGAACGCTTTTTGAGGAAACCATAATTCCATATAAAACCTAAAGAGAATTAAAGGACCAGATGGAGAGCCGCCCTTTTGATTACTGGCTGAATAGAGCTGGAAAAAATGATTTCCCCATAGGAATCAGCCTCCAGCATTCTTTTTATAAAAATCTTAGTTGATACTAATTGAGCAAATCCTTGGAAAAGTCAATGCTGTTATTTTATGGCAATTCTGAATTTCTTCTATGCATTCATCTCCAACAGCCAAGCTGGTTTCTCTCAGTTGGAGAGAGAGGAGCCTGTTTTATCCATCATTGCAGTGTCAAGCTGGTTCTTCCTTTTGGTATATATTTGTTCTAGATAGATTGTAAGGGCGCAGTGTGTTTATAAAACCGTACGATAAATAAAACCAGAAACCAGGATCCATTTTATTCATCCAGATTATCTAAAAATCTCGAGGTCAGTAAGCAAGAAAATAATTCAGGGACAGGAACCGGCCAAATACATCATGGTGAGGCGACAACATCGGAAGTATTAAGTGTCTCAAGGAGCGGCGGAGGAGCAGTGGGCGCTTGGCACATGGGAGATGGGAGTCTCTTTTAAGCACGGGCAGCCTCCACCCATAGTCGCAAGGCGAGAAGAGGAGAGAAGACTGCGGGAACTGTTGGGAGTGAGGGTGTGGAAGGCAAGTGAGAGGATCAAGAAATGAGCGTAGTCTCAAATGACCAGGAAGCAGGGAGCAATATGCTTACGTTGAGAACAAGAAGCCACCATGCTCCCGCTTTGTTCTCTTTCCTCTGTAAAATCAGGGCAGAGCGTTACAAACAGTGACACATGTCTTGGGGTCTCTTTAGAAGTTCAAATCGAGGATTCCCGCACAGCGAATGTTCCCAAAGAAGGCCTCAAGCCCAACACTACCAACATCAAGACCAGTCTTTGTGCCTGTGCCTCCACCTTCCTTGTATCCTCCACCACCCCAAGCACTTCCCCTTTCCACCGCCCTTCCACCACCCCAAGCACTTCCATTCTTCCACAGTTTTCTTCCTCAGTTTCCGCCTGCTCAACCTCCATCTGCTGCATACACTGTCCCCCTGCTCCAGGATATGCCCCAGCTCCTGCAAGCGTGTCATCAGCTTGGGTACCAAGAGCAGTACCAAGGGCTCATTCCAATACCATCCCCACGACACACGCACCTCCTGTATCTTGGGAGGTGTTTTACAGGGAACAACAGAGTCTGAAAGAGGAGTAAGTAGTTGGCTCAATGAAGTTGTGTTGCTCTTCACTTCTGTATTTGAGAGCATACCGGACTGCAGTTACACTAAAGTGCATCTGACATAAGCAAAAGTGATGTAGTGCTCTTTCCAATCTATGTTTTCATTGGAGACAGTAAACATGCAAAACTATTCTAAAGGATTCAAATGAGCATAGGCAAAAAAGCCCAGATGACTGTTTGACATGTCCGTACTGGAGAAGCAGGTTGTCTAGAAGAATCAGGAGGAGTTCCGCTCCACCCCCTGTCATTACAGGGGTTGGATGATTCAAGAGATCACCCTGACAGGAGTTTCCTGTGTAGGGTACTAGCTCACATACGGCAGAGGTTACAGCAGAGCCATCGTTAGAATTGGGCAGCAGTTGTTCAGGAGCAGGTGTCTCCGTTACTAAAGCTTCACTGTAATGACATCCTTCACCTCCTGACAGCTGTGACGAGGCCAGAAGCTGAATAGGTGTCATTGCAAGATTTTCTGAGTCTCCCTGTTCTGATTGTAAGCGTTACCTTGAAGCACTTGGGAGGGGACAAGGAGAGAAGGTGTCTTTATTTCCTCTTTTCCTTATCACATGTTGATACACGTAGAGATATTTACCTGGGCTGAAAACTGGTGGCTTTGGCTAGTATTTGGTTGACATTGTTTTCTTTGGAATTGAAAGATCAGACTTGTTTGTCAGGAAACTTTACACTGGTGAAGGACTTTGAGAGGAGGAATGATGCCAACGAACATATGAGGAATACTTTGAAAGGGTTCTTCAAAAACTAATGAAAGACAAAATTGTGAAGAAAAGACTCAAAGTAGCTGATGTCTTCTATGCCTAAAAGTCACTTGGGCAGGAGTGGGAATAGTAATGCTGCCAGAATCTCTCCTAGAGGAACGGCATTGCGTCATAGTGCTAGAGGCTGAGTTTAGAAGCTTTTAGACAGGACTTTTCTTGAAATGCTGTCACTATCCTTGGTGAGAGCTATTATGTGCAAAATTTTGGTAAGCCATCAGGCCAGAAGTGTTGGTTAAATAGTCCTGTGTGTAGGACTGCAGTACATGTAGTTTGCATCCTGTACAAATTGCCAAATTTGTGAAGTTAAAATGACAAAGCTGGCATTTTAAAACTGAGCTTTACTGTCTGAATCGTGTTTTCCCGATGTTTCACAGTGTGCTGTAGACATTAAGACTTGCTCTTTTTGCATCTTACTGCAACAAAAATGGTTTGCACTGCATGGAGTTGCTGAGTAGTGAAACGTGTGCGTTCACGCACCAGTAGAGGCCAGTATACACCACCTTATATCAATCAATGGCTGTGGTAGTTGATGTGCTAGAAGTGAGTGGAAACAGACTTCCCCTTCCTGTATGCTTTTACCCTAACAAAGCAGCAGCTGTTCTGTCTTGGAAGCAGAAACTTTTACATGCCATCAAGTTCTTCAATTGGCAGTAGTGCTGTCAGCAGCCTAAAGGAGTTTTGACATAAGCATATGGAGAGGGAAAAAAGGAACAAACCAAATTGGTGAGGAAAAAAAATTACTTTCATTTATTGCTTTTGTGTTGTGTTTTTTTAAAGGTCCAAGACTCCCTATAGTGCTTTATCTTACTGCCGTTCATATACCTACTCCACATCAAGACCAGGTTCTTGCCACTCTCGCTCCCGCTCCCGCTCTCCATCATTTAGTCGTTCCCATTCTCGTGCCTATTCGCGATCACCACCATGTCCAAGAAGAGACAAAGGGAAGGGGCAAAGGGAAGTTCCAGCATATGACAGGGAAGCTTACTACGGCAGATCGGTTGACTTTCGAGATCCATTTGAAAAGGAAAGACACAGAGAAAGGGAAAGGGACTATAGAGGACGGTATGGAAAGTATTACAAGGACTGTGCTGGTGGTGCTCATCCTCGACCTCCAGCAAGCAGAGACACATATTCTCCAGAGAGGTTTGGTCCACCTGGGAGCAGATGAGAACATTCACCATATGCTCGAGGACATAGGGAGGACTACCCTGGTGGGCAGAGCAACCGAAGTCATCATAGAGCTGGAAATTACCCTGAAAAACCTTCTGGAAGGGAGAGCAATGGCATCAGAGAGCCTACAAAATTGAAAGAGAAGGAGGTGGACAATCAAGTGGGAGATAACAAAGGACATAAACATCAAAAACATTCAATTGCTTTCAAACTGGTGTCTGAAAAGGAGAAAAAAAGAGGAGTATAAGCCCAAAGCAAAAATTGAAAAGCGGAAAGTAGAAGCAGCCATTCCTCCTAAGAAAGACAATATTATAAAACCATCAAAGGCTTCCCAAGAGAAGGTCGACACTGATCATGAAAAATCTCCGCGAATGGAACCTCCTGTGAAAAAGGTGAAAAAGGAGTTGCCAAAGACAGGCAGTGTTAAAACATCTTCCTCTTGAAAGGATGAAGCTATTTTGATACCATCATTTAAAGAGTAGTCCCCAGTTTGGGAAGACAGAAGGGCATTACATTATCAGCCTCGGCGTAATGTTGTAACATATTACTCATCTTCAGGTAACATAGCAGAAGCGCTTGACCTAGTTCAGATGAATTTTTATTTCTTGAAAGCAGTTAATTTTCTCTTTGTTTGCTACCATGTGCGTAAGCACAAATCCCATGTTCATCAATAAAGTTAACGGTCTTGTAGCCTCGTGTGTTCCCTGCTGTGTCCGTATTACATTTCTAAGCAGCACCTTACCATCAGCTGACAGGTGTCTCAAAAAAAAATGACAAACGGAGAAATGCTGGAGTGGGAGAGAAGACTTAGTGTTAGTGAGAACTAATCAAAGTAAATGAAAGACAAAGCAAACCCATTCCCTTCTTGTTTGCTGTGACAGCACCTGGTGTGGGCTGTGGGCAGCCACAGGGAGGGCAGAAGCCTTGCGTCACTCTGTACGTTCCTCTCTCTCTCCCCCCCTGTAAAAGCACTGCGGCTGCAGGTGCTTCTCGTGGTGGAGACACAATCCGCTTAATACTTAAAGCTAGCTCAGGGCTTGGTCTGAAGTGTGGGGGGTTTCTTCTCTTCGCTTTTTTTGTTTGTTTGTTTTAAATCCACTCATTTCTGTACCTGTTTCAAAGCAGAACCTGGATCTTAGTGTGGCAGGAATAAATCACGGGGAAGCTTGCCAATTATTGTTGAACAGGAAAGCAGCAAAATTAAAATCAGTTCAGAATTTTTTCAAGAGGATGCACAAAAGCTCATCATTTAACTATTTCTTCATTGTCTTGCTGCTTTTACGTTAGCTGTCATTGCACGCTTGCAAATCTGCGCTGCTGTTCTGCGATTACTACCACCGAAGCAAGAAAGCGGATGCGTTTTGTGTTAGTGTAACCACGGCAGTAACTGCGAGGACCTCTAGTTGGTCTGTGTCCTGAGAGGCTGCAGAAATGCAGAGAGCCGTGCCCATTGCTGCATCCCCATCAAGCGCAACTGTCATCTTTCCTGGCTGAATCTGTAGTTTAGTCAAGTTACTGGGTTTTAGGAAACCACCGTGAAGTAACTGTAGCACCCCAGCAGTGACACCCTTCCCCTCCTCTTCTCTGTCCCCTTTCCCCCTTACTTTGTGCCAGTTTCTGTTTAGTCTTCTGTTTAAATGGGATTTAATACACTGACTGTCAATTCTGGTTTTGGGGGGCTTGTGGGGTTTTGGGGTTGTTTGGTTTTTGTTTTCTTTTTTTTTTTTTTTTATTATTCTGCAGTATTATCTTAGAGTTCTATACAAGTGTCATGGATATGTTGTTTCTGCTTGACTGACTGGAAGGAATACTGCAGTATTACTGAATAATACTCCAATCGAGAGCTTTCCTGATGTCTGGTTTGTGCCTGAAAAACCACAAAATGGGAAAGGCTGTGCCTGCCACGAGAGAACATAGGACTGGTTTTCCACATGTGAAAAAGAGTGGCCTATGGAGCATGAAGCTTCAAAATACTTGATCAGGCTTTCTTTTCCACAGAACTCGGCACAAAATGTTCTGAGGAGAGGGAAACTTGAATATTCTGGCGAGACTTGCAATGAAAGGAAGTTCTCTGTTCCCAGACCTGGGTGTTCCTCTCCAAAGGCATATTCTCAAGAACTTTATAGTTCTTAATACCGTAATGTTGTGTGTGCTTTCCTAAACACAGAGAGAAGGAATGATTCACTGAAGGGAGGTTGCAATCTACATATGTCTTCTGCACGGAGATATTTTCCCCCGAGTCTGCTAAAACTACTCCCTTGGCTTCTTCCACTACATTCAGTAATAAAGGAGAAGAGCTTTTTCCAAGGAAGGGTTTTAATATCTCTTCCGATCCGTTTAGTGACCTTGTGAGGAGAGCTGTTCAGTTGGCATTGTGAAATTTTACTCTCCATTTTTGAACAACTGAAGACGGAATAAGCACTGATTCCAGTGTCTTTCTGAGAATGTTTCACTGGTGGAAGCTTAACTGCTGCTTGTGGCATAATATAATTCCATATCCCGAAAAAGGACCAAGATAAGAGTTACTCCTTTTACTTGTGGACCAACCACCCTTCAGAATTACTTCTCAATAAACGCTGCCGTCCATTCCTAACTGGTGGCCTGAGGACTTCATTCCTGCAAGCTGCTGCCGTAGGTAGCCGGGAGGGAGGAGTCTGATTGCATTTGCAGGATTGTGCTCTGAATCCATGTTTCCATCATCATTAAAAACTTGTTTTGGTCTGATAGCAAGGAGAATAAGATCAAATTCTCACACTTCCCAAACTACTTTGGAGAGTATGGCCTTGTGGTCTAATAAAATACATAGAAATAAAACAATACCTATAAATAAAATATGTGTAAAACAAGATGTTTCTTGAGGGAAAATAGCAGAAGATCGGTGAGAAGGTTTGTGAATGTGTTCAAATGTGTTGTGAATGTTAAAAATAAATATAACATTCTAATTGTTGTTAATTGCTGTGTGCTTGACAAGGAGAACATCTGTGCTTAGATAACATCAGCCTGTGATAGACTTAGAGGCCCCCTATGCAACATGCTTGAGGTTCCTGCCCTGCTATGGGGAAGGTCCAGCCACAGTGGTAAACTACTCCTGCGTGAATCCCTGAAAAACAGGCGAAAACAGCAGGTTTGGTGACACTTGAGCACGGCCCAAGCTGCGCAGTGCCCGCATCCCCGCTTGTGTGCCTCTGCCCAGGTCCTGCTTCAGCAATCCCCGGTTGGCAAGTTAATGACAATAAATTTACTCTTCGCATTTTATCTGTGGTTTTGTGGTCGCTCCTGCCTCCTGCCTGTGCTGACTCACGCAGACACCATACCCGACTCTGCACGCCTGCAGAGCGCATGTAGTCCTACTTCCCCCCACCCACAACGGAAGAAGGAACCAAGCGTACAGAGCACGATACCATTGAACAGAACACAAGGCTGACAGAGCAGATGAGAAACTGGCTTAGCTGCAACTCAAGTTCTTGCTAACCCTGATTTGAAGGCTGCAGCATAACAGTCTGCAATTAATGCAAAAGCAGCCAATGTGCTCTCAATAACAGCAGTAATGTGCATTACACAGCATCTGTACCCCATGGCGAACAAGGACGGGGTAAGACAGAACTCCCTTTGGAAATGCACTCTGAGCTGTGGTGAAGCGAAGGCTGAGAGCATCCCTGAGGCAAGAGAGCCAGGAGGACCATGACCCCAGTGGCTGTGAAGGGGCGCACAGCCGGTCCTGGGTCACCCCTGCATCCGTGATGTCGTTACAGGGATGTGATGTCATTATGCAGCACGTTCCAGAGCCACCAGCCAGGCAGGGGTTGGGAGACGGTGTTGGAGGGAGGGCACGGATAAAAAGCTGTAGCACCTCCGGGAGAAGAACCTTCCACTGCCGCAGGCTGTGACGTGGGCAATAGCTTGGCTCTCGGTGACACTCATCCTCACCCAGGGAGAGGAAGATGAGTGCTGTGCTTTGCACCGCCTTCAGTGAGCTTTGCCTGGAGGAGAGACTCTGTGATGTGGTTATCAGCGTGGGTGGCATTGAGTTCAGTGCTCACAAGAACATCCTCTGTAGCTGCAGTCAATACTTCAGGTCAGTGCTTGGAACAAGAGGGGATGGGGACACATAGGATTTCCCAGGCTGTGTCACGCTGCCTTAGTGTCTCTCCAGCACTTCCCTCAGCCCGAAAACTCTCCTCCAGCACTTCCCCATAGTCCTGGTACCTCCCTGGACACCAGAATTCATCCCCAACTGAAGATCTCACAGCAGCGCTGGAAGCGGTGTTTGATGAACCCCCAGATGCGGTGCAGGGCTGGAGCGTGGCCAGCCAGGCTTGTCTGCCATGGGGCGGGAGGTGTTCCTTCCCCACACACCCGCAATTCTCTGGTGGTCTTGTTGAAGCAAGGTGGGCACTGGCCCTGTGTCTTTCTGTGCACAGCCGGAGGCGGTGACTCCTTGTTATACAACCGTCTCGTAACACATGAATTAATAAATCCCACGGCCTCCCAGCGTGGCTACTGTGCGTGCCCAAATTTGTGTCCCGGGAAGGACGCACAGGGGGTAACAGGGTCTGGGTTTAACGCAGCAAAGCTGCTTTTCCCCCAGCACTGCTTTGCTTTTTCCAGGGCTTTGTTTTCCACCAGCTGGAGCAATGCCGGGAAGGTCGTCTATAAAATCCCTGGCACGTCACCCGAAATGATGCGGCTCATTATCGAGTACGCCTACACCGGCACAGTACCAGTCACAGCCGACAACGTTGAACATTTGCTGATAGCGGCCGACCAGTTCAACGTCATGGGCGTCGTCAGACTGTGCTGTGAGTTCTTAAAGTCCCAACTGTGCTTGGAGAACTGCATCGGCATCTGGAGATTCACCGAGTATTACTACTGCCCTGACCTGCGAGAAGCAGCCCATGCGTTCATCCTCCATCACTTGGAGGAGATGACCGGGGTGTCGAGAGAGTTTCTGGAGCTCTCCGTCAATGAGCTCCAGCGCGTCCTGCAGAAGGAGGAGCTCCGCGGGAGAGAAGAGGCCGTGTTCGAGGCCGTTCTGCACTGGATGGCTCACGACCCGCAGAACAGGAGGCAGCAGGTTGCAGTCTTGCTGGGCAAGGAAGAGTGGAAGGGGGGACAGAGAGGATGTATTTAAAACAAGGAAACTCTAGGTTATTCTTAGTTTAGAAAAAATAAACTCAGCATTGGTGACAGTAAGGACTTTGCTTGAAACTTTTGACATCCTGCCATCTCAATGGTATGAATTTGTCGTTCATATTCACTCTATGTACACGTCACTCACCCAAATCCGATTGCTTGTTGGCATGTGCATGGTTTCAGAAGGCACACACACTGACACTGATGGTATGGAAATGATCAGGTATCTATTTTCCATGAGTGCCCAGGCCACAGTTGTGTGAGGCATTGCACAAGCATCTGAAATCCTTGCCCAAAAGAGTTTGCAAACCACCTGTTCCTTTACACAGTCCCTGGATTGCAACCCTTCCCCCTGTGACAATCTCCTCTCGGGGCAGACTTGCCTGTTCTTATCAAAGATTCCTTCAGCTGAGTCAATCCTGAACCAATATAAAAACGGAGCCCAACCTCTATGTTCACCCTTGGGATACAAGACCCATACCACAGGGCTCTCACTTCAGTCCCACCTGACGTAAGTGACTGTAATTTCATTTCCCACTGGTCAAATATTCCTCTTCAGAGCTCTCTTTAAATGGAGGTCTGCCAGTAAGGGAGAGCAGAGAGTTCCTCACCTCTTACGCAGCCAGGGCACGTTCCCCTGCTCAAAGCAGCATACTCAGGCCTCCCATTTGGGTGGCATCTGTTAAAAGAGGAACACTGAGTCTGAAGTTTATTCATTTCACAGAATCACAGAATGGTCGGGGCTGGAAGGGACCTCTGGAGATCACCTATCCAGTTCCAACCCCTGTGACAGAGCAGGGGCACTTACAGCAGTGGCACAGGACACGTCCAGGCGGGTTTGGAATGGCTCCAGAGTGGGAGACTCCCCCACCTCTCTGGGCAGCCTGTGCCAGCGCTCTGCCACCCACAAAGGAAAGAAGTCCCTCTTCATGTTGAGATGGAACTTCCTATGTTCAAGTTTGTGCTCGTTCCCTCTTGTCCTATCCCTGGGCACCACTGAAAAAAAAGACTGTTCCCATCCCCCTGGCACCCTCCCTTTAAGTGTTTGTAAGCATTAATGAGATCCGCCCTGAATCTTCTTTTCTCTAGACTAAAAAGCCCCAAGTCCCTCAGTCTTTCCTCATGAGAAAGATGCTCCAGTCCCCTCATCATCTCCGTAGCCCTTTGCTGGACCCTCTCCAGCAGTTCCCTGCCCTTCTTGACCCAGCGCTCCTGATGTGGCCTCACCAGGGCAGAGCAGAGGGGGAGGATGACCTCCCTCCACCTGCTGGCCACACTCTTCTTGATGCCCCCCAGGATGCCATTGGCCTTCTTGGCCACCAGGGCACATTGCTGCCTCATGGTGATCCTGTTGTTCCCCAGGACTCCCAGGTCCCTTTCCGCAGAGCTGCTCTCAAGGAGGTCAGCCCCCAACCTGTACTGGTGCAGGGGGTTATTCCTCCCCAGATGCAGTACCCCACACTTGCCCTTGTTGAATTTCATAAGGTTTCTTTGCCCAACTCTCCAGCCTGGCCAGGTCACGCTGTATGGCAGCACAGCCTTCTGGCGTGTCAGCCACCCCTCCCAGTTTTATGTCATCAGCAAACTTGCTGATGGTACACTCTACTCCCTTCATCCAGGTCATTGATAAATATATTGAACAGGACTGGACCCAGTACTGAGCCCTGAAGGACACCACTTGTTACCAACCTCCAACCAGACTCTGCACACCACTAACCCCAACCCTCTGAGCTCTACCTGCCAGCCACTGTTCAATCCACCCCACTGTCCATTCATCTAACCCACACTTCCTAAGCTTGCCTGTGAGGATGATGTGGGAGACAGTGTCAAAAGCTTTGCTGAAGTCAAGGTAGACAACATCCACTGCCCTCCCCTCATCCACCCATCCAGTCGCACCATCGTAGAAGGCTATCAGATTAGTCAGATGTGACTTCCTCTTGGTGAATCCATGTTGACTACTTCTGATAACCTTTTCCTACAGATACTTGGAGATGATGCCCGGAACAAGCTGTTCCATCATCAGGGATGGAGGTGAGGCTGACCAGCCTGTAATTTCCTGGGTCACCCTTCTTGCCCTTTTTGAAGACTGGAGTGACATTGGCTCTCCTCCAGTCCTCAGGCACCTCACCGGTTCTCCAGGACCTTTCAAAGATGATGGAGAGCGGCCCAGTAATGACTTCCACCAGCTCCCTCAGCACTCGCGGGTGCATCCCATCAGGACCCATGGACTTGTGAGTATCCAGTTTACTGAATTGTTCTCTAACTTGTTCTTCTTCAACCAAGGGAAAGTCTTGCTTCCTCCAGACTTTCTCTGTTGCCTGCAAAGTCTGGGACTCCCGAGGACTGGCCCAAGCAGTGAAGACAGAAGCAAAGAAGGCATTCAGCAACTCCAACTTCTCTGCATCGTCTGTCACCACGGCACCTCTCTGATTGAACAGTGGGCCCACATTTTCCCTAGTTTTCCTTTTGCCTCCTATGTACTTTAAGAAACCCTTCCTGTTGACCTTGACATCCCTCGCCAGGTTCAATTCCAAGGCTGCCTTGGCTTTCCTTGTTTCATCCCTGCATACCCTGACAGCATTCTTGTACTATTCCCAAGCAGTCAGCCCCTTCTTCCACTATAAACTACTATAAACTCTCTTCTTCCACCTGAGCTTTTTCAGAAGCTCCCTGCTCAGCCATGCAGGCCTCCTGCTTCCCTTGCCTGATTTGTAGTTTTTAGGGATGCACCGATCCTGAGCTTGGAGGATGTGATACTTAAATATCAGCTGGCTCTCTTGAGCCCTCCTACCCTCTAGAGCCCTCGCCCATGGGATTTCTCCAAGCAGTTTCTTGAAGAGATAAAAGTTAGCCCTCCTGAAGTCTAATATTTCAACCCTACTTGTCATTTTGTGCATACTGCACTTAATCCTGAACTCTGTCTTCTCATGATCACTGCAGCCCAATCTGCCCCCAACCTTAATGGCCTCCACCAGTCCTTCTTGGTCTTCAGTACTAGGTCCAGTAGCACACCTCTTCTTGTGGGCTCCTCCACCACCTGAGTCAAAAAGTTATCATTAATGCACTGGAGGAACCTCCTGGACTGTACATGCCCAGCTGTGTGGCCTTCCCAGCAGATAGCAGGGTGATTGAAGTCCCCCATGAGAACCAAGGCCTGTGATCGGGAGGCGATTCTCAGCTGTCTGTAGAAGGCCTCATCATTTTCCCAATCCTGATCAGGTGGCCTGTAATAAACACCCACAACAGTGTCTCTCCTGTTACCCTGCCCCTTGATCCTTACCCACAAGCTCTCAACTCACTCTTCATCCACCCCCAGGGAGAGCTCAATACCTTCCAGTTGCTCTCTCACATAAAGAGCAACCCCACCCCCTCGCCTCACTGGCCTACCTTTCCTAAAAAGAACATAGCCCTCCATGATGGCGTTCCAGTCATGTGAGCTATCCCATCACGTCTCAGTAATTGCAGTGAGATCATGGCCTTGTGACCGCATGCAGATCTCTCATTCTTCTTGTTTGTTCACCATGCTGCACGCATTAGTGTATAAGTATTTCAGAGAGACAATTAAGTGTGTAGTTTTTGCCCTTGGGGGGTGGTGGGCCTTCCGACTCTCAAAAATACTAGCACTGTGACCCACAAGTGTTGAGCTACTACAGCCGGGTGCCTGACAACCTGCCCCAGGAAAATTGTCCCAGACCAGTCCCACACACTGGCCATTGCCATCTCTGACCGTACAACTCATCTCTGGGTATTCCTTTTATCCCTTTTTGAAAACAGGGGTTATGTTTCCCGTTTTCCAGTTGGCAGGAACCTCGCCAGACCGCCACGGCTTCTGAAAGTGACACTCAAAGAGTTGTGGTCAACAGCTCCATGTCCAAGTGGAGACCAGTTAACAGTGGTGTTCGTCAGGTACTGGGACCGATGCTGTTCAACATCTTTGTTGATCAAGGTTCTGCTTGGAAATACATACAGAATATGGAGGGATGTAGTTTGTAGGGTCCTGCAGGGGTCTATACCACAACCTGCACTGGTTAATGTGGTTTTGAGGAGTCAAGAGTGCTTATTCATAAGATTTGTAGAAGATGTCACATTGAGGAGAGACTCACCTTCTTTCCCCTGGTATCATTTTGAGGAGGGGGAGCGAGTGAGCAGCTGGGTGGGTGGCTGGCTGGCTGCTGGTCAAAGTTAACCAACCACAGGACCATATCAGCACTGCTGTGTCCAGTATGGGGCTCCCCAGCACAAGACAGACCCTGGCAGACTGGAGTGAGTCCTGCAGAGGCCGGAAGGATGGTTGTGGCCTGGAGCACATTATGGACAAGGAGACCCTGGGAGAGCTGGGTCTACATTCATATTGTAGACGATGCTCAATCCCGACAGCACATGCCCTCTTCTCTGCCACCACCGGCCCCATTATGCAGGAGAGCATGAGTGTCCTCAGGCAACTCCCGTATCTCGTATCCCGTATTATAGCAGCTTTCCAGTATCTGAAGGGGGCCTATGAGAAACCTGGAGAAGGACTTTTTACAAGGGCGTGTACAGATAGGATAAGGGGTATTGGCTTCAAACTAGAAGTGGGGAGATTTAGATGAGATGTTAGGAAGAAATTTTTCATTCTGAGGGCGGTGAGGCACAGGACACTTGTGGATGCCCCATCCCTGGAAGTGTTCAGGACCAGGCTGGATGGGGCTTTGAGAAAAATGATCTAGTAGGAGGTGTCCCTGACCATGGCAGGGGTTTGCACCTAGATGATCTTTAATGTCCCTTCCCACCAAAACCATTCTATGATTCTATGGTCTAGCCAGTTTCCTTTCCCTCTTCCTGCTGGGTGTCCACTGACTCCCATGGAACTGCAGAGTTCTTGTTGGTGGGTACCTCATTTCAGTGCTTTACTTTGGAGGCACTTCATCTTTGAGGGTGTTTCACCTTCTGAGTCTCCATTCACTCCCAGCTCAGGACACATGGCCAGTCCCCTTCCTCTCCCGACCACTCCACACTCATTTCCAGAGAGACCTGTACATGCCATCAGTCCTGTCATAGAGGACGCAGCCTGAGGACGTAATTGGGAGCTCGTGCATCACCTCCTGCCGTTGGACACCAAGCAGAGAGCCTGTAAAAACAGAACTCTTGGTACAATAGAACCCACGGGTACCATGTGCTTAAGCTCAAACACAGGAAGAACACAAAGAGAACAGGCACTTTAAAAGACAAATTCTTGCAACGTTTTGTTGGCAGTAACTTTGGAGGAAGAGTCCCGGCTTCAGGCACTGCACCCAGGAGATGCCCTTTTATTGGAGAACTGCTATTGGACATGCTGCATCTTACCCAGACATGTGCAAGGGACAGACACATTATCCAGCCCGAGGAGAAGTAGTATAAACCTAGAATGTGAATTATAAGTAAGATTATCATGAGGGAAAAAAATAAGCACCCAGCCAAAGATAAACTCGGGAAAATGTGCAGAGAAGGGAAGAGAGGTTATTGTTGGTGAAACAACGTCTATTGAGCCAGTTTCCGTAGGGCATCCTTGAGCTCCTGGTTCCTCATGCTATAGATGAGGGGGTTCACTGCTGGAGGCACCACCGAGTACAGCACTGCTACCAACAAGTTCAGGAATGGGGAGGAGATGGAGGGGGGCTTCAGGTGGGAAAACATTCCAGTGCTGAGAAAGAAGGAGACCACAGCCAGGTGAGGGAGGCACGTGGAAAAGGCTTTGTGCCGTCCCTGCTCCGAGGGGATCCTCAGCACCGCCCTCAAGATCTGCACATAGGAAAAGAGAATGAAAGCAAAAACCCGCATCCTAGTAAGACACTAACTACCAGAAGCCCAACTTCCCTGAGGTAGTCTGAATGTGAGCAGGAGAGCTTGAAGATTTGGGAGACTTCACAGAAGAACTGGTCCAGGGCATTGCCCTGGCAGAGGGGGAGTGAAAATGTGTTGGCAGTGTGCAGCAGAGCATAGAGAAACCCACTGCCCCAGACAGCTGCTGCCATGCGGACACAAGCTCTGCTGCCCAGGAGGGTCCCGTAGTGCAGGGGGTGGCAGATGGCAATGTAGCGGTTGTAGGACATGACAGTGAGAAGGTACAACTCCGCTGAAATGAAAAAGAAAAAGACTTGTGCAGCACATCCTTGGTAGGAGATGACCCTGGTGTTCCAGAGGGAATTGGCCATGGCTTTGGGGAGAGTGGTGGAGATGGAGCCCAGGTCAAAAACAGAGAGGTTGAGGAGGAAGAAGTACATGGGGGTGTGGAGGTGGTGGTCACAGGCAATAGCGGTGATGATGAGGCTGTTTCCCAGGAGGGCAGCCAGGTAGATGCCCAGGAAGAGCCAGAAGGTCAAGAGCTGCAGCTCCTGTGTGTCTGTGAATGCCAGGAGGAGGAAGTGGGTGATGGAGCTGCTGCTGGACATTTGCTGCCTCTGGACATGGGGGACATTCCAAGGAGGAAATAACAGCGACAAGTTAGGGGAGACTTCTCTGAGCAAAATCAAAGCCATTTCCCACAGACCCTCCCCCTGTCACACACAGACACCCTTTTCTTTTACGCGGAGACCTTCCTTCAGCTCTGCTGCTGGAGCCCTTTTTGGTGTTGGCCCAGTGGGAGATGAAGACTAGGGCATCTGCCCATGGGTTCCTGATAAGTTTACCCAGCTCTGCAGAAGGTGATAGGGGCAGGGAACAGCCCTGGTGAGGAACGGGAACGGTATAGGTAATTTAAGAGTTCTACTTTTTTTTTTTTAAAGTTCCCCACCCCCCCATCTCCTGTGGAGAGTATTCTTGGATGGCAGAAATCATCATAGTTTCTGCTGCACTCCAGAAGAACAGAGCGAGTCCAGCGAGGCAAGAGAATTGCCAGTGGCTTTGTGCAGAGTGAGGAGGGCTGGTCTGTCCCTCCATCTTGTTGCTGTTTTTTCCGTGCTTGCGCCTTTCTGAGATGGAGGGTGACCACACTCCCACGTTCCCTTGAAAAACCACCAGACATTGCTGAGGGCAAAAGGATCCAGAGCAGACAGCTGAATGTCTCATCCCATCTCAAGGTCTCAGCACCCCACTTCTAGCCCAGGACACTCATGCCTTATTTCACCCAGCCAACATCATCTCCTCTGTCATAGAGGCTTTTCCTCTGCCATGGGGTATTAACATAAAAGAAAGCTGCTATGGAAGGACAACCTGGAAGGACACTTCGAGTAGAAAGCCAAGTGTCCTAACGATGGTATCTCGGTAAGCGTCAGCTCATATCCCAGCCCCACAGACTGCATTGACCAGTTCTCCAAAGGCACGAGGAAAGCTGGGACACTTCTTCCCATGGACACACCTGCATGAGAGGACCCACAAAATTACTGTGTAACTCTGTGGCTAAAACTGCACCTCCCCAGAGAGCCTGGCAGCCAGAACAAGGTAACAATAGCAATAACAGACAAGTGGATAAACCAGGAGAAATGCAGTGAGGGTCTGGCTGCAGGAGGCCGGGGAGAGGCAGCCGGGCGCTCAGGACAGCTCACCCTCACCCAGCCGGGCACGCCACCGCCCAGACACCAGCATTGCCGGGGCAGTCGCCCTCAGCCCCTGTGCTCTGCAGGGGGAAAGGGGCACACAGTTAGAGAGATGTATCGTGGCTGTTCTGGAGCTGTGGCTTCACAGAGGTTCCTGCCTTGGACCCCAGAGCCCTGATGACAGAGGCTTTGCTGAGTGCAGAGGAGACGAGGCCTTCCTCAGTGAAAGGGCTCTGCATTGGAGGGGACCACATGGAGCTTTCTGAATTCTCCCTCCCACAGTGTTTCTGGCTTCAATTTCCTTCCATTCCTGATAACATCCCTGCTGCCTGGAGATTTTTCTTCTGGGAGTTGTCTCCCTGTGCCAGGCCTTTTCCCTGTCAGCACTCACAGACTCCAACCCAATCTCTGTGCAGTTACCATTCCCCTACAGAAACACGGCTGTTTTCAAGGGCATCTTCCTGTTTGCGGGTGGAAAAAGGGCAGAAGAACCCTGATGGGTCCAGCAGAGGTGATGCTGGCACTGCCCATAGGGAGAGGATTTGCTGAAGGCATTTTACCAGGCTCCTGGCAGACCAACCGATCACACAGAGTGGCAGTTCAGGAGTCTCAGTAACTTGTTAAAACTTGAAAGCTCCTTTTCAAGTTACCCTTTCCTCCTGATTCCCCACCGCTGTTTCCCACAATCAGAAAATAAAAAGACAGACTCAGGAAAGCTCCTTATCCTTATACTGATCCCTGCTTTGATCTTCTCCTTGAGACATCCCATTAGAAATACTCTGGGGGTTATGTAGAACTGAGAGGAGCCCTGACACACACAGCACCCTCTCAACAGCAGGAGAGGGTGAGAGCAGAGAGCTTCTCCCCATAGAAGCTCTGTGGGAGCTCCCCGGGCAGGTGGAGAGCGGACCCTGGCAGGCGGCAGAGTCCCTGCCCCAGCACAAAGCCCTGGGGTGCAGGGACCCTGCTGGAAAGGACAGCCCTGCCCACCCCTGCCTGCACACCCACATTCACACATATTCACATTTCCCAACAAGAGCTCCCCCACCTTCTCCCCACCTTACAGACCCCACAAGCTGTGGGTTATTCCAGTGTTAGGAGATGCCTCCAGCAACTCCACCGGCATTGCCCTGCTCCCACAGACTCACCCTGTGCAGTGCCGCAAAGATTTCTCCTCCAGTGAGCTCTCGGTCCTCCTCCCAGTCCTGACCACCGTGAAGCTCTCTCTCTGCCTCGCTCGTCTCCCTGAGGTCCCCTGGCACTGCCCTCAGCCCTGCTGTGCTGTGCAGAGGAGCTGCTCCTGCGCAGTCCTGTCTCTCTGCAGCTCTGCCCACTTGTCGGGAGCTTCCTCCGTCCCAGGAGCCCGGCGCAGCTCAGCAGCACAGCACCAGCCCACAGCACTTTAATGACCCCTCTGGTGGGTTTGGTGCTGACTCCATCAACCTCAGACCTGAGAGGAACCTGCAGAAACCTCTCAAGGACTCCAAGTCAGAGGCAAAGTCGAAAGTTGCTTGTAGTGTCGATGGGTCCCATGGGCATGAGTGGCAGAGACAGCAGCCATGACCAGAGATGTGAAGAGGTTGGCTCTGTCAGGGAGCTTCCAGCTTTGCCACATCACCCTGTCATCTCCACCACAGGCTGTCCTACGGTGTCGCCTTACTGGTGCCTCTTTCCCTGCAGGCTGTAGCCATCCTCCCCGACTGCCCCACCTTGCTGTCGCCTTCCTTGACTGCCCTCTCTTTGTCCTCCCGGGCTCTTCCTTGAAACACAATGCCCTGGGCTCATCCAGACTCCTTCTGGGTGACGTGTTACAGCACAACACTGCCCTTGGAAGGAAATGTCTTCCTCCTCTAGTCCAGTCTGGACTTTGTGACATTATTTCTTTCTCATGCTGTTTTGCACCAGGAAGAAAAGCTCCACCAGCTCTGAAACCATCCTGCAAGCACTCTCAGGCTTCTCCTGTCCTGTCCTCAGTCTCCACACCAGTGAGCCCACAGCCCGCAGCCTCTACATACCGGTCATGTGCTTGAGGCCTCCAAACCCCATCTTGGGCGATCTCGGGGCATTCTCCACAAGGTTTGCAGATGAAAACATAGTGGTCATAGACCAAGAAAGACGGAGTGTGACTTTTTACCAAGACCTGTAGCAGCAGGACGAGGGGCAATGGCTTTCAGCTGAAAGAGGGTAGATTTACATTGGCTATAAAGAAGAAATAGTTTATGATGAGGGTGGTAAGCCACTGGGACAGGTGTCCCAGAGAAATTGTCGATGCCCCATTCCTGGAAGTGTCCAAGGTCAGGAACTCCAAGCAACCTGAACTAGTGAAAGATGTCCCTGTCCATGGCATGAAGGGGTTGGAGTAAATTATCTTTTAGGTTCCTAGGGCTTGTGCAAGACTTACCATGGGATGGCTAGGAAAGGAATAAAGGAAGGGAAAGGGTGGGATCAAGGTGGTTTGTGGAGGCACAAGGCCCACAGGAGGTGGGAATCCTCTGGCCTCATGACAGGGGGCCCCACAATAGACACCTGCATGGGAGCTCCTTGGCTCAGCTCCCATGCTAATTAGTGGAGATGGCGTCCAGGACGGACATGGTCATATGCACAGACCTGGGGACACCTGAAATTCCAGGGGTAGTCCAAGATACCTGGAGATGGCTGTAAGCTCCAGTGCAGCAACACTGAGAGACAGGGCAGCATCTGGGGGCATCGTCTTGGAGGCTGGTGGGGAATCTTCGGCCAAACCCACTTTTAGGAGGACAGAACCTGTCTCTGTTGGTTATGTTCTGGGCAGCCTGTGCAGGGATTCCCCTGATAAAATGGAGTCAGGTACCACAGGGAGAGCTCAGGTTCCCTCTGTCTTTTTCTCAGCCAGGTTTATTAGATCTCCAGTGGCCATAATGATGGATGTGTCAAGACCATTCTCACATTGTCTCATCCAATTTGGGGCAGTTATTCCCTTGAAGGACAAACAAAGGCCTGTGGAGTTAGGTGAGGGGCCAAGGCTCTCACACACAGCTACATGCATTGGGCAGGAGCAGCGCTGGCCCTCTACAGGAAAGCCATCCCCATTCTGAGTGAGCGTGTGACACGCCCCCCCAGACAGCCTTGAGACACAAAGAGCTGATGGAGAGCCTATGGGTCAGGATTACAGGGCTCACCTCCTCCAAGCTCAGGAGTGATGCATCCCCACAAAGAAGAAGGCAGGCAGAAAAGCCAGGAGGCCTGCATGGATGAACAAGGAGCTCCTGGACATGCTCACAAGTAAGAAGGAGGCCTATAGGGGGTGGAAACAGAGGCGGGAAGCCTGGGAGGAATACAGAGAAAATGTTCAAGCAGCCCGGGATCAGGTTAGGCAAGCTAAAGCCCAGATAGAGGTAAATCTGGCCAGGGACAACAAGACAAACAAAAACCCTTCTTTAAGTATGTCAGCGAGAAAAGAAAGACTACGGAAGATGTGGGCCCTCTCTGGAAGGAAACACAAGAACTGGTCACCCGGGACAGAGACAAAGCTGAGGTCCTCAATGACTTTCTTGCCTCAGTCTTCACTGGCAAAGACTGCAGCCACACTGACCATGATGCATAAGGCAAAGGCAAGGAGCTGGAAAATGAAGAACTGCCCACTGTAGGTGAAGATCAAGTACGAGACCACCTGAGAAACCTGAAGGTGCACAAGTCCATGGGACCTAATCAGACACATCCACAGGTCCTGAGGGAACTGACAGATGAAGTTGCTAAGCCACTATCCCTCATATTTGAGAAGTCGTGGCAATCTGGTGAGGTTCCTGCTGACTTGAAAAATGGGAAAAATAACCCCTATTTTCAGAAAGGAAAAAAATGAAACCCCAGGGAACTACAGGCCAGTCAGTCTCACCTCTGTGCCTGGCAAGATCATGGAGCAGATCTTCCTGGAAACTCTGCTAAGGCAGATGGAAAATAAAGAGGTGATTGGTGACAGCCAACATGGCTTCACCAAGGGCAAGTCATTCCTGACAAATTTGGTGGCCTTCTACGAAAGGGTTACAGCGGCAGTGGACAAGGGAAGAGCAACTGATGTCATCTACCTGGACTTGTGCAAAGTGTTTGACACTGTCCCACACAATATCCTGGTCTCTAAATTGGAGACACATGGATTCAACAGATGGACCACTCAGTTGATAAAGAACGGGTTGGACAGTCGCACTCAAAGTGTTGTGGTCAATTGCTCCATGTCCAAGTGGAGAGCAGTGACAAGTGGCGTCCTCAGGGGTCAGTACTGAGACTGTGCTGTTCAACATCTTTGTTGGCAACATGGACAGTGGGGTCGAGTGCACCTTCAGCAAGTTTGCCAATGAAACCAAGATGTGTGGTGAGGTAGACATGCTGGAGGGGAGGGATGCCATCCAGAGGGAAATGGACAGGCTGGAGAGGTGGGCCCAAGCCAACCTCATGCAGTTCAACAAGGCCAAGTCGGGGCAATCTCAAGTACACATACAGGTTCGGCGGGAAATAGCTGGAGAGCAGCCCTGAGGAGAAGGACCTGGGTGTGCTGATTGACAAGAAGCTCAACATGAGCCAGCAATGTGCGATCGCAACACAGAAGGCCAACCAGATCCTGGCGTCCATAAAAAGCAGCATGGCCAGAAGTCAAGGGAGGTGATTCTGCCCCTCTACTCCGCTCTCGTGAGACCACACCTGGAATATTGCATCCAGCTCTGACACCCTCAACATAAGAAGAACATGGACCTGTTAGAGCAGGTCCAGAGGAGGCCCTGAAGATGATCAGTGGTCTGGAGCAGCTCTCCTATGAGGACAGGCTAAGAGAATTGGGGTTGTTCAGCCTGGAGGAAAGAAGGCTCTGGAGAGACCTTATAGCCCCTTCTAGTACCTAAAGAGTGCCTACAGGGGAGCTGAGGAAGGACTTTATACTACGGCATGTAGTGATAGGATGAGGGGGAATGGCTTTCAACTGGAAGAGGGTGGACTTAGATTAAATATTAGGAAGGAATTTTTCACTTTAAGGGTGGTAAGGCACTGGCAGAGGTTGCCCAGAGAAGTTGTTGAGGCCCCATCCCTGGAGGTGTTTAAGGCCAGGCTGGATGGGGCTTTGAGCAAATTGGTCTAGTGGGAGGTGTCCCTGCCTATGACAGGGGGGTTGAAACTTGATGATCTTCAAGGTCCCTTCCAACCTAAAGCATTCTATAAAACAAGAATTGCTTTTTTAAGTACGTTAATAGTAAGAGGGGGTCTAAAGAAAACATTGGACCGATAGTTGTTGAAGATGGTGATCTGACTAATAGGGATGAAGAAAAAGCAGCAGTGTGCAATGCTTTTTTTTGCCTCACTTGTTAATCATCCATCTAGAGCTTGGGCTGCCCGGTCCCCTGAGTCAGAGGGCCACGAGTGTGCAAACAAAGACTTTCCATTTGTGGGACAGAAACCGTCAGAGAACAGCCGTATCAGCTGAATGTTCACAAGTCCATGGGGCCTGATGGGATTCATCCTAGAGTATTGAAGGAGCTGGTGGATGTGCTGGCAGGACCTCCTACAACTTCTCTGGGCAACCTGTTCCAGTGCCTTACCACTCTCAAAGTGAAAAATTTCTCCCTAAAAACTAATCTAAATCTACCTTCTTCCAGTGTGAAGCCATTCCCCCTCATCCTATCAAGTCCTGCCTAATTAATAAATCAGAGCAGATATGCTGGACCTCAGCCAATGCACCAGGACCAAGCTCAGATGTGTAACAAAGAAAGGCAGTACCAAGTGCCCAAGGTCCTATGCAAGGCAAAGGTTCTCTTCAGAGCTTGCAGGGGTGGGTGGCAGATGGCAATGGAAAGCAGAAATGAGGTGGCCCGAAGGAGAGCAAACCCTTGGGACCAGAGAGACGCAGGGCTGGGCTGTGCAGCCGTGGCAGGAGAGGGCTTTGCTGTCTGGGACGTCTCTGCAGCCCTGCAGGGCCTGTGGTGCAGGGGAAGCTGATCTCCAGGAAGGAGAAGGTTCTTTTGAAAATGTCCTTGGCGATGTACATCCCGTGATCCAACAACACTGGGAAAATAATTTCTCTATTCCTTGATTGCATCATCAAAGGAGTGACTAAAGGCTGTGGGAGAAGCACTGCCTACATCTACTGGATGGAGATGGGACAGTGCCTCACTGCAGCTGCCTCAACAAAAGCACTGAACGTCCCTGAGGTTCTCTTGGGGTGTGTTACACGGCTGCTTTGAATGGTGATGGTGTTCCTGCAGGTCTTGTGCTGTCCCTGCTGGCTGCCTGCGGCTGTGCTGGAGAGCCCTGGCACCTCCCGTAGCACCACAGGGTGTAGGTCACCTTCCAATGGAGCAGCTGCCCTGAAGGAGGTAAGGCACTGTAGGGGTGTCTGTGAGAAACCGGCCATGGGTGCCAAAGGAGGTCTGGTAAAGATAGCTGGTGGAGATGGGAGAGAGAGGCTCAGCTCCCCTGATGGCAATGGCTCCATTGGCTCAGGGGAATACCTTTATAGGCTGCCCTGGACATCATGAGCAGGATCAGGCTTCATGTCCTAAAGGTGGGCAGCTACTAACACTTCAGCTGGCCAAAGGCATGCCCCAGCAGCCTCCAAAATGATGACCCCAGATGCTGCCCTGTCCCTCTGAATTGCTCCATCAGCTTCCTACAACTGTCTTCCTACATCTGTGTCACCGGTGCTTTGCATGGGTATAGGAGGAACATGAAATTCCTGCCTTTCACTGCCTGGGTGTGCTGTCCCCTAGTGGGACAAGAAGAAGAGATTCTTGGACCTAACTCTGTCTCTGACAGGGGAAATGACACTGCTGGAAAGAAGTGTCTCTGCCCAGCTGAGGGAGAGAACATGACTTCAGCTGGTTTCCCAGCAGGCTCCCCTGGAGCCCCAGGGACATCTCTGAGGGAGCCCAGAGGGGACAGAGACAGTGCCACCATGGGCTGGTCCTCTGCTGCTGAGCTGGGCCGGGCTGCTGGGACGGAGGGAGCTCCTGGCAAGTGGGCAGCGCTGCAGAGAGACAGCTCTGCCCAGGAGCAGCTCCTCTGCACAGCGCAGCAGGGCTGAGGGCACTGCCTGCAGACAGCGAGGGCAGACAAGAGAAGGGAGAGAGAGATAAGGGCAGTCTGGGGTGTCTTTCCTATAGTTGAGAGCTCTCTGGGAGAGAGATCTTCACAGCCTTTCACACGGTAAGTCTCTGGCTGTGGGGTAATGCGGATGAGTTCCTGGCAGTGTCTCCTGGACCTGGCACATGCCATGGCTGATAGGAGCTGTCAGGACAGCTCTCCTGGCTTGTCTGATGTGGAGAAGGATGTTGTGCTTCAGAGCAGGGATGCCCTGCTCCACCTTCAAAGGGACAGTGAAGGTCAGCTGCCTTCTCCCAGGGATGGCTCTGGGGTTTGAAGATAGGTGTGCAGGCAGGGGTGGGCAGGGCTGTCCTTTCCAGCAGGGTCCCTGCACCCCAGGGGCTGTGTGCCGGGGCAGGGACTCTGCCGCCTGCCAGGGTCAGCTCTCCGCCTGCCCGGGGAGCTCCCACGGCGCTGTGGGGAGAAGCTGTGGGTGGAAGGAGTGCCCCCCAGCACAGTAAGGTAGGGATGAGCAGGTCAGGGCATGGTGCTTCTGCTCTCAAGAGTGTGCAGCACGGGTCAGCTCTACCTCATGCCACTGTTCAGAGGACCTCTTGGGCAGCACACCAACTCAGCAGCACCTTCCCATTTGCAGCCACATCAGGTTTGCTGTGAACTGGTCTTTAGCCCTTGCACACTCAGAGATGCCCCTGGGCAGCGCCCCGTCCCTGGGAGGTGTTTGCAGGCAGAGGTGGGCGGACAGCAGCAGGACGGGGTTTGTGAGCACTGAGCGGGAGCTGAGCCGGGGACAGGGAGACGGCTGCTGGCAGCAGAGACACAGGCAGGGAGTGAGAGGGAGCTGCTGCCTGAAACAGTGGCGAGGGGGATGTGGGCACGCCTGTGCTGTCCCTGCAGCATAGACACCTTCCCCTGGGCAGCTCCTGCCTGGTCTCCGTTCCCAGCCGGGGCACAGCTCTGCCCTCCAGCCCATGGGGTCTCGGGCACGCATTGTCCCTGCAGCAGCCAGAGCCCAGCAAAGGACGAACGCCGGATTGCCGTCTGCTTTGCATGTCCCTCCTCCCTTGTCAGGAGCATTGTGGCACTTCACTGCCGCCCCTCCTGCCTGAGCTGCCCTTGTTCTCTCCATTGGATAAACTGAGTCAGTGCAGGGGGTGGGGGTTGCGGGTGGCAGATTCAGCTCCCGTTCAGATGCCGACCATTTGGGTCCTGCTCTGCAGTCGTGTCTATGGCAGCAACGCACCCAGGTCTCCTCCAGGCAACTTCAGAACATTAACTATTTCCCTGGGGAGTTCTGCAGGGCTGCAGGGTGCTCTCCAGAAGGTCACAGCTCTCCTGTAGTCTCTCTGTGCTCCCTCGGATCCATGTGGAGAAGACATCTCAGTGCTCAGGCCATGGAAATGCCGCTGGGCAGCTGTACGTGGGCAGCTGCAATGATCCCTCCTGGTCCCAGTCTGGGAGGGGAGAGATGAGAAAAGGCAATGAGTCTGTATATCTGCCCGTTGAACCTGGATTCCTCTCCTCTCCGCAGTGTCTTGCTTCTTTTGATGGGAACACCTGAGAGGGATCCTCCTTCAGCTGCAAGCTGCCAGCACAGGGCAGCGGAGAAGAGGGCTGATGGGCAGAACAGCTCTCCTCTCTCTGCACTAAGAGACCGTCCCTTTGCCTCTCAGCACCCACAAGACTTCACCTGGAGTGCATTAGAAATGTCAGGGATTTCAGCCATCCCAAACCACTCTGAAAGGTGGCAGGTGCAACCAGAACAAGATAAAGAAAACAAAATCCCCTTTCCCTGTCTGTGCAGTTGGGCAAATTTCAGACAACAATGCTGAAAAGCTCTTTGATGTATCACGAGTATATTTAATTGGAGATTGCCCTGCGGTCCTAGTTCCCTCTTGCTACACAGCAAGGAGGACTCCTCGGGAGCCCATTACAGAGTCCCAGCTCCCAGTGGCAGCTTCAGCCAGCAAAACCCGGACCTCAAGTGAGTGAGCTGCAGAGACGTGCTCCTGGACAGGGAGTCTGAATGTGGGGCTGCAAAGAGACACACAATACACTTTGCTGGGAGAAGTCTGGTCTGACTCAGTACTGCCTTTTCCTCCTTAACGTATACCCACAGATATCCAGAGGAAGCAAATGCTCAACAGCAGCTCCATCACCCACTTCCTCCTCCTGGCATTCACAGACACACAGGAGCTGCAGCTCTTGACCTTCTGGCTCTTCCTGGGCATCTACCTGGCTGCCCTCCTGGGAAACGGCCTCATCATCACCACCATCGCCTGCGACCACCGCCTCCACACCCCCATGTACTTCTTCCTCCTCAACCTCTCTGTTTTTGACCTGGGCTCCATCTCCACCACTTTCCCCAAAGCCATGGCCAATTCCCTCTGGAACACCAGGGTCATCTCCTACCAAGGATGTGCTGCACAAGTCTTTTTCTTTTTCATTTCAGCGGAGTTGTACCTTCTCACTGTCATGTCCTACAACCGCTACATTGCCATCTGCCACCCCCTGCACTACGGGACCCTCCTGGGCAGCAGAGCTTGTGTCCGCATGGCAGCAGCTGTCTGGGGCAGTGGGTTTCTCTATACTGTGCTGCACATGGCCAATACATTTTCACTGCCCCTCTGCCAGGGCAATGCCCTGGACCAGTTCTTCTGTGAAATCCCCCACATCCTCAAGCTCTTCTGCTCAGATGCTTACCTGAGGGAGGCTGCCCTTTATTGTTGTTAGCGCCTGTTTAGCATTTGGGTGTTTTGTTTTCATTCTCTTTTCCTATGTGCAGATCTTGAGGGCGGTGCTGAGGATCCCCTCGGAGCAGGGACGGCACAAAGCCTTTTCCACGTGCCTCCCTCATCTGGCCGTGGTCTCCCTCTTTCTCAGCACTGGAATGTTTGCTTATCTGAAGCCCCGCTCCATCTCCTCCCAGTATGTGGAACTGGTGGCGTCATTTCTGTACTCGGTGGTACCGCCAGCAGTGAATCCCCTCATCCACAGCATGAGGAACCAGGAGCTCAAGGATGGCCTATGGAAACTGGCTCAATGGACGTTGTTCCACCAACAATAAACTCTCTCCCCTTCTCTGCATGTTTTCCAGACTTTATCTTAAGCCAGGTGTATTGATTTTTCCCTTGTGATAATGCCACTTACAGACCATTTTGTAGGCTTATACTACTTCTCTGGCTTTATAATGTTGTGTCTGACCCTTTGTCGTGGTTTGGCCTCAGCCAGCAACAGAGAACCACGCAGCCACTCGCTCGACTCCCACAGCCGTGGGAAAAATCAGCAGAAAAGGGCAAAACTTGTGGGTTGAAATATTATAATTTAACAGAACAGACAAAGGGAAAAAGAAAAAAAAGAAAGAAAGAAAAACAATAACACCAGTAAAGGAATACAAGAACGCGATTACAGTACCGCCGCGAAGCGCACCGACCGGACCCGCACCGCACCGCCGCAACCCGCCCCCGAGTGGCGACTAACTCCCCCGCCCCGGCTAGCTCCTTTTATAGCAGGGCATGGGTCACGTGGTATGGAATACGTGCCTCCCCTGCCGGCTCCTTGGAAATTAACCCCATCCTTGCTGGAACCAGGACATTATCCACCCCTTATTCCATACCATCTATGTCATGCCCAGATCTTTCATTTCCCATAGTCTATGAGCCATCCCTTAAAAATGTCCATTAAGCTCACATAGTCCATGGCGGTAGGCTCCAGCAGTGAGAACAGTCTCTCAGGGCACATAAGATGATGTGTAGTGCTGAACTGGTGGGTGCTGTATTTGAAGCTCGTGACTGGGGAATGCAATACAGTCCATGCCCACGGTTCACAGGTTGAAGATGTCGATCTCAAGGAAAATTGCTGGGCGCCAGATACTGAGATCAGTTCCTATTACATCATCACGCACTTTACTCAGTCTCATCAAAGTCCATCTGTCATTGATTTGGGCGATTCTTCTGTAATACCATTGATAGCAATAATAATGATAACATACACCAGCAAGGTTATTTAACATTTAACATCATAAAATTATTCACTGGCTATTCTCACCCAAAATCAAATCCCCATGAGGTACACATCGGACCTCCCCATCCTCTCGCATCACCCACCAAGTGCACCCGGGTCCTTGTGCAAAAGCAATCCCACGGATGGGTTTGCCTTTGCCTGAGGCAGGGCTAACCCAGACTGTCTTTCCTAACATATTCTTCATATGCACTACAGGGACTTTATCCCCTTCTACTGTACGTGGAAGTTTTGATTGGGCAGGGCCAGCTCGATTGGCAGATCCCCTAGTGTTAACTAACCAGGTGGCTTTTGCTAAATGGGTATCCCAATGTTTGAAGGTCCCACCCCCCATGGCTCTCAGGGTAGTCTTTAACAGTCCATTGTATCGTTCTATCTTACCCGAGGCTGGTGCGTGATAAGGAATGTGATATACCCACTCAATGCCATGCTCTTTAGCCCAGGTGTCTATGAGGCTGTTTCGGAAGTGAGTCCCGTTGTCCAACTCAATTCTTTCTGGGGTGCCATGTCGCCATAGGATTTGCTTTTCAAGGCCCAGGATAGTGTTACGGGCGGTGGCATGGGGCACAGGGTATGTCTCCAGCCATCCATTGGTTGCTTCCACCATTGTGAGCACGTGGCGCTTGCCTTGGCGAGTTTGTGGGAGTGTGATATAATCAATCTGCCAGGCCTCCCCATATTTATATTTTAGCCATTGTCCTCCGTACCAAAGAGGCTTTAACCTCTTGGCTTGCTTAATGGCAGCACACGTTTCACATTCGTGGATAACCTGTGCAATAGTGTCCATGGTCAAGTCCACCCCTCGGTCACGAGCCCATCTATATGTCGCATCTCTTCCTTGATGGCCTGAGGCATCGTGGGCCCACCGAGCTATGAATAGTTCACCCTTACGTTGCCAGTCCAGATCCACCTCAGCCACTTCAATTTTAGCAGCCTGATCTACCTGCTGGTTGTTTTGATGTTCCTCAGTGGCCCGATTCTTGGGGATGTGGGCATCTACATGACGTACTTTCACAACCAGATTCTCAATCCGGGCAGCTATATCTTGCCACAGTTCAGCAGCCCAGATGGGCTTACCTCTGCGCTGCCAGTTGTTCTGCTTCCACTGCTGTAACCACCCCCACGGAGCATTTGCCACCATCCATGAATCAGTATAGAGGTAAAGTACCGGCCATTTCTCTCGCTCAGCAATGTCCAAAGCCAGCTGGATGGCTTTTACCTCTGCAAACTGACTCGACTCACCTTGTCCTTCGGTGGCTTCTGCAACTCGTCGTGTCGGACTCCACACAGCAGCCTTCCACTTTCGATGCTTTCCCACAATTCGGCAGGACCCATCAGTGAACAGGGCATGTTTCTTCTCGTTTTCTGGCAGTTCATTATACGGTGGGGCCTCTTCTGCACGCGTCACCTCTTCCTCTAGTGATATTCCGAAATCTTTGCCTTCTGGCCAGTCCATGATCACTTCCAGTATGCCTGGACGACTGGGGTTTCCCATTCAAGTTCGCTGGGTGATCAGTGCAATCCACTTACTCCACGTAGCATCAGTTGCATGATGTGTGGCAGGGACCCTTTCTTTGAACATCCAGCCCAGCACTGGCAGTCGAGGTGCTAAGAGGAGCTGTGCTTCAGTGCCAACCACCTCCGAAGCAGCTCGAACCCCCTCGTATGCTGCCAATATCTCCTTTTCTGTTGGGGTATAGCGGGCTTCGGATCCTCTGTATCCCCGACTCCAGAACCTCAGGGGTCGACCTCGAGTCTCCCCTGGTGCTTTTTGCCAGAGGCTCCAGGTAGGGCCATTCTCCCCGGCTGCAGTGTAGAGCACATTTTTAACGTCTTGTCCTGCCCTGACTGGCCCCAGCGCTACTGCATGAACTATTTCCTGCTTAATTTGTTCGAAAGCTTGTCGTTGCTCAGGACCCCACTTAAAATCATTCTTTTTCCGCGTCACTTGATATAGAGGGCTCACAATCAGACTGTAATTTGGAATATGCATCCTCCAAAAACCCACAACACCTAAGAAAGCTTGTGTTTCCTTTTTACTAGTCGGTGGGGACATAGCTGCTATTTTGTTGATCACATCCATTGGGATCTGACGGCGTCCATCTTGCCACTTTATTCCTAAAAATTGGATCTCCTGTGCAGGTCCCTTAACCTTACTTCGTTTTATGGCAAAGCCAGCTTTCAGAAGGATTTGGACTATTTTATTCCCTTTCTCAAAAACTTCTTCTGCTGTGTCGCCCCATACAATGATGTCATCAATGTACTGCAAATGTTCTGGAGCTTCACCCTGTTCCAGTGTGGTCTGGATCAGTCCATGACAAATGGTGGGGCTGTGTTTCCACCCCTGGGGCAGTCGATTCCAGGTGTACTGGATGCCCTTCCAAGTGAAAGCAAACTGTGGCCTGCACTCTGCCGCCAAAGGGATTGAGAAGAATGCATTGGCGATATCAATCGTTGCATACCACTTGGCTGCCTTCGACTCTAGTTCGTATTGAAGCTCTAGCATGTCTGGCACAGCAGCGCTCAGCGGTGGTCTGACTTCATTCAGGCCACGATAATCCACTGTTAGCCTCCACTCTCCATTAGATTTTCGCACTGGCCATATGGGACTATTAAAGGGTGAGCGAGTCTTGCTAATCACTCCTTGAGTCTCTAGTTGACGAATCAACTTATGGATGGGAATCACAGAGTCTCGGTTAGTACGATATTGCCGTCGATGCACCGTTGTGGTAGCAATCGGCACCTGTTGCTCTTTGACCCTCAACAACTCTACCACAGAGGGGTCCTCTGAGAGACCAGGCAAGGTGGATAACTGTTCAATTTCTTCCGTCTCCAAGGCAGCTATGCCAAAAGCCCACCGGTATCCTTTTGGGTCCTTGAAGTATCCTCTCCTGAGATAGTCTATGCCAAGGATGCATGGAGCCTCTGGGCCAGTCACAATGGGATGCTTTTGCCACTCATTTCCAGTTAGGCTTACTTCAGCTTCCAGTACAGTCAACTCTTGTGATCCCCCTGTCACTCCAGAAATACAAATGGGTTCTGCTCCTCTGTAATTTGATGGTATTAAGGTGCATTGTGCACCAGTGTCCACCAGAGCCTTATACTCCTGTGGCTCAGATGTGCCAGGCCATCGAATCCACACAGTCCAATAAACCCGGTTGTCCCTTTCCCCCACCTGGCTGGAGGCAGGGCCCCTCTAATCCTGATCATAGTATACGTTACTCACTTGTTGCAAAAATGATTTGGAAGTCCCTTCAAGAGGATTGGAGGTTAGATCAGGCCTTCCATTCTGTCTGGGGAACTGTCTGCTGGAAACAGGAGCTGCACTTTTTCTGGAGGGATCCCCTTTTGTGTTTGTTCTTCCTTGCAGCTCACGTACCCGTGTCCGTAGTGTTGAGGTAGGTTGTCCATCCCACCTCCTCATGTCCTCTCCGTGGTCACGCAGGTAAAACCACAGGGTGCCTCGTTGTGTGTACCCCCTATACTCTTCCTCTTGAGTAGGGAAACGCCTGCTCCTAATAGCTGAGATGCTGGCCTGTACAGGTGGGGAGTAGGACATACTCTCTTCAAGTTGCTGGACCTTCTGGGACAGTTTCTCCACAGCTGAAACGAGGGGGGAAGATAGGCTTTCTTCATATTGACGGAGTCGTCCAGCCACCTCATCCACCGTTGGTCCCTCTTCACCTCTCCATTCCATCACTGCCAAGGAGTTGGCATATGATGATGGTGCGCTCCGTACAAACTTCCGCCATATGGGCCTTGTGCACTGGACTTCATCAGGATCTGTGGGTAACTGCGCATTATCTGGGTCAAAGTAAATCATCTCTCGTATGGCTAATTCCCTTAGATACTGGATACCTTTTTCCATGGTGGTCCACTTGCTTGGACGACATACAACATCTTCACTGAAAGAATACCTTTCCCTTACACCTGACAGGAGTCGCCTCCAGAGGCTGAGGGCTTGTGACTTTTTCCCAATTGCCTTGTCAATGCCTGCCTCCCTAGACAAGGATCCCAGCTGCTTAGCTTCCCTGCCCTCTAATTCCAAGCTACTGGCCCCGTTATCCCAGCATCGGAGCAGCCAGGTGACAATGTGCTCACCAGGAAGTCGACTGAAATCTTTTCGCATATCTCGCAGCTCACTCAGGGATAGGGATCGGGTTATTACCTCTGGTTCTGTCTCTTCCTCCTGTTCCTTTGATGGCCCTGGTTCATCATCATCCTTTACTATGCGAACTGATTTCTTGGTGTATTTCTTCTTCTGTATAGGAGCAACTGATACTGGCACAGATTGGTTGTCCGGTTCAGCTGCAGTGCCTGCCACTGGGGTTTGAGTGGCTGCATTGCCTGTCACCAGGGTTTGAGTAGCCACAGTGCCTGCTACTGGAGTTAGAGTAACCTCATTGTCTGCCACCGGAGTTGGAGTAGCCATAGTGCCTGCCACTGGAGTTGGAGTAGCCTCCTTGTCTGCCACCGGGGTTGGAGTAGCCTCATTGTCTGCTGGTCTGGCTTTCCCCTCTTTCCCCTGAGGGTCCTGCATAGTACTGAGCAGTGTTTGATAGATACTGGCCAGGGCCCAACACAGTGCCATAAGTTGTGCCTCTCTGGAATAGCCACAGCATTTTCCTTTGAAATATTCTATTACTTTATCAGGGTCCTGTAGTTGTTCAAGGGTGAAGTCCCAAACCATTGGAGGTGAGAAGTTCTCTAGATACCTGCCCATGTTCTCCCACATCCCATGCCACCCCTGACTATCTGGCCTTGGGACAGATTTCTGAGTGGTAGTCTTAAACAGCTGTTTTACCCTAAAAAAGACTTGAAAAACATTCAGGAGACATAGCAATAGGAACACGCTGGTTTGAGCATCCCAAGGATATTCAAAATTCTCAAGAGGTGTTATACCTGGCCCAAAGGAGAAAAAGGAGGCAAAAGAGCTGGGGAAAGTATCTCCCCCTGTTTCTCCCATAGATTGGGTGTGATTATTGATAACTTCTGAGAGACGGTAACCAAGGTATGGACAGGACAGCAATACTACATAGAAACCCCAAGAAAGCCACTTGAATAGTGATGTTACCATATCATAAGCTGATATTGCACAGGACAGCAAAATTATAGTCCTGATCCCTCTCCCTGAGATAACAAACAGCATCACAGGGAGTACATACAGCATATAAGAATTTACATAACACAGCCATGTAAACAAACGAAGCAACATTGTAACCGGCAACTATTTAACTAATAGGAGAAATACATATAAGAAATCCGTTTTAACAAGCTCTGGTCAGATCTGTCGTTATTACAACCCTTCGAGCCCCATGTTGGGCGCCAAAAAGGACTGTCGTGGTTTGGCCTCAGCCAGCAACAGAGAACCACGCAGCCACTCGCTCGACTCCCACAGCCGTGGGAAAAATCAGCAGAAAAGGGCAAAACTTGTGGGTTGAAATATTATAATTTAACAGAACAGACAAAGGGAAAAAGAAAGAAAAGAAAGAAAGAAAAACAATAACACCAGTAAAGGAATACAAGAACGCGATTACAGTACCGCCGCGAAGCGCACCGACCGGACCCGCACCGCCGCAACCCGCCCCCCGAGTGGCGACTAACTCCCCCGCCCCGGCTAGCTCCTTTTATAGCGGGGCATGGGTCACGTGGTATGGAATACGTGCCTCCCCTGCCGGCTCCTTGGAAATTAACCCCATCCTTGCCGGAACCAGGACACCCTTGCACAGTATTGGGTTAGACAAGCACTGTCCAACGGCAGCTCTGCAATAAAAGGGCATCTCCTGGGTGCAGTGCCCGAAGCCTGGACTCCAAAGTTACTCCCTACCAAATGTTGAAAGCATTTGTCTTAAAGCGTCTGTTCTCTTTGTGTTCTTCCTGTGTTTGGGGTTAAGCACACGGTTGGGTTCTATTGTACCAAGAGTTCTGTTTTGCAGGCTCTCTGCTTAGTGTCCAATGGCAGAAGGTGGTGCATGAGCTCCCAATTACATCCTCAGGCTGCGTCCTGTATGACAGGACAGATGGCATGTACAGGTCTCTCTGGAAATGAATTTGGAGGGTCGGAAGAGGAAGGGGACTGGCCATGTGTCCTGAGCTGGGAGTGAATGGGGACGCAGAAAGCAAAACAGCCTCAAAGGTGAAGTGCCTCAAAAGTAAAGCACTGTGTCAGGGTACCCACAAACAAGGACTCTGCAGTTCCATGGGAGTCAGCGGAGAGCCAGCAGGAAGAGGGAAGGGAGTCTGGAGAGATCATAGCTGTTAAAGGATGTTCAAGATCACCTAGTTGCAACCCCCGTGCCATGGGCAGGGACACCTCCCACTTGACCAATTTGCTCAAAGCCTCATCCAGCCTGGTCTTGAACACTTCCAGGGATGGGGCAGCCACAACTTTCCTGTGCCTCCAGTGCCATCCACCCTTCCAGTGCCTCACCACTCTGATAGTAAATATTTCTTCTTGAGATCTAATCTAAATCTGCCTTCTTCCAGTGTGACACCATTACCCCTCTTCCTATCACTACACGCCCCCTTAAATAGTCCCTCTCCAGCTTTCTTGTAGGCGGCCTTCACACACTGGAAAGCTGCTATAATACGGGATAGGAGATACAGGAACTGCCTGAGGAAGCCCAAGGCAGTCATGCTGTCCTGCAGAGTTGGTTTGGTCGGGGCAGAGAAGAGGTTATATGCTGTGGGGACTGAGCATCTTCTACAATACGAATGCAGAAGAGCATGAGAGTGAGTGGCCTCTGTTTCCTTGTGCCGTCCCTGCAAGCACAACCCGGGGGCTGATGGGAAGGCTGAGACCTCTCTCTGCCCCCCAAGCCCTGCTGTGCCCTTCAGAGAGACTGGGGCTGTGGTCGAACGCCCAGAGCTCTGCAGCCCCCTGCGGTGGGCAGTGCTGGGGGGCCAGTCCCAACTGGGTTGCTTTGCTGGGCTGGGCTGGAAAGAGCCCGGGAGAGGAAAATGTCAGTGTGGAGCTGAGCTGTGTGAGCGTGCAGGGTAGGGACAGCCAGCAGTCCCAGTCAGGGCTGACGGTGAAGGGAGCAAGGAAGAAAAAGCTCAAAAGAGAAGGGCCTGGCCTGTGCCATGTTTCCTAGACACCCCAGAGATCCTGCCCCAGGAAAATTATCCCAGACCAGTCCACACACCGGCCATTGCCATCTCTGACCGTACACCCTAGCCCTGACAAGGGACCTTTCTGCACAGTCACCTCTGTCCTCCCCCTGTGGCTCAGTGATACCTAGCTCCACGGCCAGTACTAACAGAATGGAAACCAGTTTCCTACTGACATTCTTACACACCAAGTCCTACAGGTCTGTCCACAGCTGGACTCTCAGTCAAGGCCCTTCTCAGAAATCTCCAGCAAGATCAGGTGCTCATGGCCGTGTCCCAGCTAATTGAAAATCTCCATTGACTGAGATCCCACCAACTGGCCTGGCTCCTTGCTCCAGAGTGTGGCCCTGAGGGAGCTCTGAGCTCTCTCGGGGTCTCCTTGTCCTGCAGGACTCGCTCCAGTCTGCCAGGTTCTTTCTTGTGCTGGGAGCCCCATGCTGGGCACAGCAGTCCTGATGCAGTCCCCTGGTGGGTTAACCTTGACCAGCAGCCAGACAACAACCAAGCTGCTCACTCGCTCCCCCTCCTCAAGATGATACGAGGGGAAAGATGATCATGGGTCAAAACAAAGACAGGGAAATCACTTACAAATTATCAGTTCATTGCCAAGTCAAGTAGACTTGGATAGTCAGAAACTATGACTAAATATTTTAGACCATTCCCTCACCCCACTTTTTTTTTTTTTTTCCCTAGGCTCAAATTACTCCTTCATTTGCATTTGCATTTCTTCTTCTCACTCCCGCCTGGAGAGGCACACGAGGGATGGGAAATGGAGGATTACAGTCAGTGCATAACACTCCATCTCTGCTACTCCTTCCTCATTATAAGTTTCCTCTCTTCATCACAGGTCCTCTCCACAGGAGACCGAGGTGTTTGTGGCCAAGGGGATCTGTTCTCATTTCTTTCTGTCTTACTTTTGTCCTCTACACTCACAGAATGGGTGAGGTTGGAAGGCACCTCTGGAGACCGTGTAGTCCAAGCCCCAGCTGAGGCAGGGTCAGCTACAGCAGGTTGCTCAGGACCTTCTCTCGGTGGGTTTTGAATAACTCCATTATTAGAGACTCCACCACCTCTCTGAGACACCTGTTCCAGTGTTTGACCACCCTCAAAATTCAAAGCTCACTGGGAACTCCTGAGGGTTTGGAAGATCTCCATTGGTGGAGAGTTAACAACCTCTTTGGGCGGCTACAGTGTTCCAGTGGTTCCAGGGTTTGACAACCTTCCCAGTCTGCTCACTGGGAACTCCTGAGGTACAGTTGGCTCCCTTGCCTTCATTCCCTCCCATCAGGCATTGAGACACCTTAATAAGGTCTCCCTGAGCCATTTTTTCTCCAGACTGAACAGCCCCAGATCTCTCAGCCTTCCTTCCTAGGAAAGATGCTGCAGCCCCTTAAATCAGCTTTGGGGCCCTTTGCTGGAATTCCTTTAGGAGGTCCTGAGCTTCCTTGAACTGGGGAGCCCAGCACTGGACATAGCACTGCAGATGCGGCCTCACCAGTGCTGAGGAGAAGAGAAGGATCACCTCCCTCCAGCTGGAGACAATGCTTTTCCTAATGCAGCCCGGGAAGCTGTCAGCCTTTGCCGCAGCGGTGCATTGCTGGCTCATGCTCAGCTGCTCTCCCTCTGAGACCCTATGGTCCTTCTCTGAAGAGCCACTATCTAGTTGGTCAGCCCCAAACATGATGTGCAAAGCATGGTTGGATCACAGGCTGTCCTCCCCCAGGGACATTCTCAGCACCAGCTTATCCTTCTTGGAGATCGGCTTCACCTCTGTCACAGGCCCCACAGTGCTGCAGAGTCAGCTGGCACAGCAAAGCCCTCTCCTGCCAGGGCTGCACGGCTCAGCTCTCTTTCTCTTTGGCCTCAGAGACTACAGCTTTTGCTCTCTTGGTGGGAACCACATTCCTCCTTATGTTTCCATCTGTGGTGGGATGACCCTGGCTGGATGCCAGGTGCCCACCAAGACGCTCTGTCACTCCCCCTCCTCAGCTGGACAGGGGAGAGGAAATATAATGAAAAGCTCCCGGGTCGAGATACGGAAATTGAGACGTCATTCACCAAATTAACGAGATGATTGGTGACTGCCAACAGGGATTCACTGAAGGCAAATCGTGTCTGACCTATCCGGGGGCCTTCTACGATGAGGTTACAGCATTGGTGGATAAGGGAAGAGCAACTGACATCATCTACCTGGACTTGTGCAAAGCATTTGACACTGTCCGACAAGACATCCCTTGACCTGCTGACCACACTTCTTCTGATGCAGCCCAGGATACGGTTGGCCTTCCGGCAGCGAGCACACATTGCTGCTGCCCCATGTTGAGCTTCTCATCAATCAGCACCCCCAGGTCCTTCTCCTCAGGGCTGCTCTCCAGCCATTCTCTGCCAAGCCTGGATCTGTGCTTGGGATTTCCCCCACCCAGATGCCGGACCCTGCACTTGGCATTGTTGAACTGCGTGAGGTTTGCACAGGTCCACCTCTGCAGCCTGTCCAGGTCCCTCTGGGTGGCATCCCTCCCCTTCATAAAGAATGAATTCACCTTAAAAGTCAGTCAGCACACGTTTAAATGCATTAACTGAGATTGGCAATACCTTGGTGAAGCCTTTTTCAGTATAGGACACTTATCATGGCATATCTTTGTTTTTGGTACTGGAAGTCTCCCACTAGCTTGGTCACCATGTCAGAGAATGGAAAGCTTCAATATACACCTGTGTCACTAATATACCATGTTTACAATTTTGCACTGATTTTACAAAGGTCAAAGTGCGACACAACCTAGCTAGAGGAAGATCTTTCATACTTTAAAGTATGAAAGATATTCCTTCTTTAATGTCACCTTTAGGCAACACTTAAAGACACCCAAACACCTTAACAGAACCTGGTGAAGCAGATACTTCTTCACTGCATTGTGTTGACATATGAAAACAAAGCAACACACTTTGTAGAAACGGTATTATGCCTATCAGAGTAACACCTAATGGGGCAATATCTTTATGAGCATCAAATTTCCTTCTAAAACTTTCCATTTCTCAGCCGCTATAATAGAATCCCTGTGTTTGGTCTATTTCAGACCATTTTTTCTCCTGGTGATAATAACGGGGCCCATCACAGTTTACTTCCATCCAACATTCTGCTTTGAAGGCTCTGTTTTACACACACCCAACTATTACAGCAGTGACATGTCAGTTGTCCGCTCAGCCTGCTAGCACTTGTGAAGCTGAAAGTACATCAGCAACTGAAGACAAAATGCAGAGACCCTTCTGCAGCAAAGCCCTTAAAGGCAATCAGGCATTTTTCAAAAGGTCCTGACAATTTTATTCAATACTACCAGAAAAACTCAAGACTTCTGAAACACAGCTCTACCTACACGTCACACAATGCCATGGCATCCCTAGGACCCCTCACTCTGAGCTGTTAAGTCTCGTCAGACATTCTCCTGAAAACAGTAGAAATACCTGGAGATAAACAGCGATCTTTACGTCCAACGTACATAGTTCTTTACGTCTCAAGGTTCGGCCTGAAGTTACAGTGACTGCAGCCTATGTATTATTCTGTTTAAGTTTTAATACATGACAAAGGAAGAGGAAAACACCCACGAGTACCCATCTTAAAGCAAAGACTGTTGTAAGAGTGTCACAGAACCACCGACAGGAGGGGCGGGGGGGGGGGAAATTTAATGTTTAAGGAATGAAAACACGTTACAGGTCTTTCTGTTTCTGAGAAGTCCCATCCCCAAGTCTTTAATCACATTCAAACTCATCAAGATGTCAGATTACCAAACTGAAATATCATACTGGGTAATATGAAACCATTATGATCTCTGAGAAACAAGAAACAAGCACCATTTACTAGATTTAAAAGAATTTATGACTTCTGTAAGAACATTGCTTATGTATATTCACTATAAATGTTCTACCATAAAACTTCAGTACTGCCCTGATATGGTTAACTCGTAGTACCGGGGAAAAAATACGATTCAAAATGAATGATGAAATGATGCTCAGTAGCACCTGAATGACAATTTCTTTGGTGTAGAAAAGAAGTCACATTAAAAAGAAATTCCAAAGTGTAATTTAGATACGGAGAAAACTCCTGTGCAAGATGGCTTTCAAGGGCCTGCATAGATTATAACTCACAGATACGCTCTTGATCCAAAATGTTGCTGGTGAGCAGTTTCTGCAACCGCCACAAAAGCAGTTCTCCAATGCAGTGCGGTAAAACAAGTTGAAGACAACATTAAATTGCATAAACCACTTTTTCCTCAAATTTCCCATCCGTTCTATTTCTGTCCCTTTCAGCGCTCTCCAGCAGCTTTCAAAGAAATCTGGAGAGTTTGTTCTTATAAGATATTCTCCCACATTTCCTCATCGTCTTACCTGGCTGAGGCCTCTGCTCCCTCTCTGGCACGCAGCGCTGCCAGGCCTGACCGGTCACTATGACCACGGGGACACGGCACGCCGTCCCCACCCCCCCACGCCTCACGCCCATTGTGACAAAATGCCTGTCACCGCCCCAGGCTGCTGCTCTCCCTGCTGTCCCCCAGCCTGTCCCTGACGGGTCTCCTGTCCCCCCAAGTCTCTGGTGTCCCTCCTGTCCCCCCGGGGCCTTCACCACCCGGCGTCACCTCCTGGCAGCCCCTGGCACAGCAGTGGCTCTCCGCACAGCCCTGGGCCCACCCTGCCACCCCCCATGCCTCTCACCGCCTGCTGGCCCTCCTGTCACCCCACGGGCTGCCACCCCCGCTCTCCCCTCCTCTCCACAGCCAGCCAAGGCCACACAGCCTGGGGCAGATGCAGCAGGCTTTGCCCTGGGGCGCCTGGCTGCCCACAACGCAGGGCCAGCCAAGGCAGGAGACATCTTGGGGACGCTGAGCAGACCTTGGGGCGGCAGGGACAGAGAGTTCAGCCAAAGAGACCAACGGCCACCTATGGTTATTGCCATAGACCAATGCACTTCCCAACGGTGGCACACCCACAGTCGCTTGAACTCTGCAGAGGAGGACGAAGGAAGCAGGAATGAACCGTTAGCATCAGGAGGTGCTCCAGGACTGCATTTCTTGCTCTCTCAATCACCACAGCTGCTGCTGCAACAGCCCTAGCGCAAGAAATCCTGCCTTGAATGACGAGGTCTGGCTCTGCTGACTAATATGCTACAGCTTGCAGACGCTTCTGGGCACACTACTCATCTCTCAGCCTTCCTTCCTAGGAAAGATGCTGCAGCCCCTTAAATCAGCTTTGGGGCCCTTTGCTGGAATTCCTTTAGGAGGTCAAGAGCTTCCTCGCCCTGGGGAGCCCAGCACTGGACACAGCACTGCAGATGTGGCCTCACCAGTGCTGAGGAGAAGAGAAGGATCACCTCCCTCTAGCTGGAGACAACGCTTTTCCTAATGCAGCCCGGGAAGCTGTCGGCCTTTGCCGCAGTGGTGCATTGATTTTGGATGCTTGTGCAATGCCTCACACAACTGTGGCCTGGGCACTCATAGGAAATAGATACCTGATCATTTCCTTATAGTCAGTGTCAGTGTGTGTGCCTTCTGAAACCATGCAAGTGCCGACAAGCAATCGGATTTGGGTGAGTTACGTGTACGTACAGTGAATATGAACTACAAATTCACACCCGTGCGAAGGCAGGATTTCAAAAGTTTCAAGCAAAGTCTTAACTGTCACCAATGCTGAGTTTAATTTCTTTAAACTAAGAATAACCTAGAGCTTCATTTCTAGTTTTAGTTTTCCTTAAAACCCATAAATCTCTCATTCCTTTTCTCTCTTACTTATCTTCTGGGAAGAGAGTGATGATAAAATTGGGGTGGGATGCAGTTACAGGGACACGGACAGTGGTGCCACTGTAGGTGCCTGGGACCCTCTTCCCAGGCTCCAGCTGCAGCTTCCCAGGGGCTCTGGTCTCCAGCAGCTCCTCTGAGACAGCGGCCAGGCCCAGGCACGTGCTTCAGAGACACGGGGTCCTCTGGAGGTACCACTGGGTACTGATGGTCAGACAGCGGAGCGCTGCCTGGAAGCCTGAGACATTTTGACACGTGTATGAGCACGACCTCATCAGCTGAAACAAGTGAATACTTCTAATGAAAAGTCAGTGTTCTCCCGTAAGATCCATATGAAGAGTTTTCAAGATATGCAAGAGGAGAGCTATGGACCTTCCCCTCTCTTTGCATTGTCAGGACTCTCTCTATCAGGCTCTGCATTTAATCTCCCTCATCTTTCACGCAGTTCCACCTCTCCGAACTAAACTGACCATGTCTGAAGGCACCTTTCCAGCAGCGCATCTGCACAGAAGCACTTGCGATTGCTCCCTAGGTTTCCCTTCCCTTTCCTCTTACACCACTCAGACACCTTCTCTGTTTAGAAAACTCTTTAGTTGTGCTTATCTTTCAATTTGTTTTCTGGCGAAAACATTTCTTCCACGGTTATGCCTTGTGGGAGTTAAAGCTCATTGGTGGCAGCTTGTACGTGGCATACAGTTGAGGAGCGTGTTTTGTTTTAAGGGTAAATCTTACCAGTTTCATTCTGTTCGTTCAAAACTCGGAAGAATCCCTCTTTGCCTTTGTGCCGCCTGGTCTCTAAGGAAAGCAGTGGGCACTGGTGCAAAGGAGCTGTAACCTCCAGCTGCAGAGTGCGGTGGAGAAGGGTGATGTGTGGCAGAGGGAGGCGAGTCCCAGGTGGCTGAGGAGAGACATGGTGGGGTTGGGGAGGTGTGGAGCCAGGGTGTCCCTGCTGTGTCAGACCTCCGGGGACAGCTTCTCTGACCAGTCCCACCTCGGGGGGGCGGAGCCTCGTAAGCTGAAACCCCACCCCCTCTGCCCTTCCCCTCCCCAATCATGCTACTTCCACTGGGGGAGGGACCAAGCTTGGCCCCGCCCCCTTCTCCTCCTCCCCCCCTCCCCCATTCGGGTGGGGGGGCAATAAAGTGTTTTTGCCCCGGTGGGGGGAGGAGCTGCGGCCTCATGTTTTGGGGGAGTCATGGGGTGGGGTATGGGATTGGGGGGGGGGGGGAATTTTTGGAGGTGTATTTGGGTGGGGGATGGGTTTTGGGGGTGGGGGATGTACTTGCAGGGGGGTCACGGGTTTCCCTCCACGGGATTTTTTTTTCCCTGTTCCAAGACCCCTCCCCCTGCCCCCATCCTGGACAGTCTGGAACGTCCAAATCCGTGTCACGGGGGAGGAGAGGGGAGAGGGGGGGAAGGGCGGGGAGGGGGGAATGTGGGGCCGCTGAGGGGATGGGGGGGGAAATAGTAAAATAAAGTAAAATAAATAGAATAGGATAGAATAAAATGAAGTATAATAAAGTAAAATAGAATAAAATTAAAGTAAAATAAAGAATAAAATAACATAAAATAAAATAACAAAGAAAAATAAAATAACATAAAAGACGGTAAAAGAAAATACAATAAAGAAAATAAAATAAAGAACAATAATGAATATAATAAAAGAAAATAAAATAAAGAAAAATAATGAATATAATAAAATAAAGAAAAAGAAAAAATAAGTACAATAAAGTAAAATAAAGTAATGTAAAATAAAATTATAGAAGAAAATAAGGTAAAAGAAAATAAAGTAAAATGTAAAATCAAATATAAAGTAAAATAAAGTAATAAAATAAAATAAAATAAAGAAAAATAAAATGAATAGAGCAAAATACAATAACATAAAATAAAATACCATAAAGGAAAAAACAAAATAAACGAAAGAGATAAAATAATACAATAGGATGAGATACAATAACGCAGGAGCACCCGCCCCACTCGTGGCACTACTTTTATTCTCGGCCACTGCAGTGATTGGGGGGTTTGACAGGATGGACCTTCCAAGGTCCCCTCCCACCCAAACCAGTCTTTGGGTCCATGACTGGAAGTGTCTGAGGTCAGGTTGGATGGGGCTGCGACCAACCCTGTCTACTGGAACCCAAACTACCCAGAAATCCAATCCAAACTGTTCTTTGGGTCCGGTTGGAGGTGTTCAAGGTCAGGTTGGATGGGGCTGGGACCAACCTGGTCTACTGGAAGGTGTCCCTGCCGATGATGGGGAGGTTGGACTGGATGGACCTTCAAAGGTCCCCTTCAACACAAACTGTTCTGTGGGTCTATGGAAGTGTCCAACGTAAGGCTGGATGAGACTGGGACCAACCTGCTCTAATGGTTCCCAGCCCAAAAATCCAACTCAACCAACCCAAACCTTCTATGAGTCTGATTGGAAGGGTTCAAGGTCAGATTGGACGGGGCTGGGACCAGCCTGGTCTGTTGGAACCCAAACCACCCAAAAATCCAACTCAACCAATGCAAACCATTCTGTGGGTCTGAGTGGATGTATCCAAGGTCCGGTTGGATGGGGCATTGAGTAACCTGCTCTGCTGGAAGATGTCCCTGTCGATGACAGGGGAGGTTGGACGAGATGGACCTTCAAATGTCCCCTCCAAGCCAAACCAGTCTGTGGGTCCATGACTGGAAGGTCCGAGGTCAGGTTGGACGGGGCTTGGAGCATCCTGAGCTGCTTGAAGCTCTCCCTGCTAATGGCCACCCCACCAGAGGTTGGCAGTTGCCATGTTACCATGGTCAGTCAATCAGCGATGAACAAGTCTCCCTGATGTCACAAGAGGTGTGTGGCACACCCACTCAGAGCGGGGGGTATAAAAGGGCCCACCGGGTGGTGGGTCCCACACTTTGGAGGAACGTCTGTAAGACGACCTCCAACATGGCTGTCACCACCAAGAACCGACCCGCCAGCGTGAGGCAGACCAAGATGGACTTCTGGGATGGGATGGAGCACACCTTCGCTATGTCCAGTGTCACCGCTGAAGCTACGGCCAACTGCAGCCACCTCTCCGGCAGCCAAGACTCAAGGGCTTGTCACCATTTCGGAGCCAGCCATGACACTTGGCATCTGCCACCGCGTCGCAGCTCAAGGGGGAGATGTTTGGGGTGGACCTGAGAGCTGGTGGAGATGGGGCCTGACCTGGTTCTTCTTTGTTTTTTCAGAGCGAACGGCCGTCTGGGATGCAGTGGCTGGCTACGTTCAAGACCAACTCCTGCTCCACAAGGTGGTGCAACACCCGCGTCCTCCTCATCCACCATGAGGGGTGGTGGGATCCCCCTGGGGCATGGCCTGCTGTCACCCTTCAACTCCTCAGAAAACAGGAATCTCACCCCAAAAGTCCCCACTGACGGCCAAACGGGGCCTGTGCAATGTTGGTGTCACTTCTGGTAGGGCTGATCCAGGTCGCTGGAGACCCCCCGGGATGTCCTCGTCCTGGTTCTGCCCAAACTCCAGTGCTGTTTTTTTCTCCTGAGGAGGGGAAGGACGCAACATCTCCTTCCCAAAGTTCTCCCCACCGCCCAGCTTGTGCCTCAAAACGGTGGAAGAGGGCAGGATCCAGCCTGAAGCACCATCCCTGGATGGGGGAGGTCACCTCCAGATCTTCCCTCTGGCCAGTCCTCACCCTCCCACCCTTCTCGTCCACTTGCAGGGCGTCCGAATTCCAACCCTCGGCTTCTTTGGCACTGTCCTCGAACATGTCCAGGTCGGAGATGAAACCCTGACTATCCAGAAGCCGGTGTTCCACCTGGCCAGGAACCTTGCTGTTGTCCACAACCTGATGGACAACAAGGACTGCCTGCCTGGTAAGATGGCTGACTGCACGGTCATCTTCTCTGAAGCAACTACAAAGTCCAATAATTGGGTGGTTTTGACATTTTTTTTGGGCAATGCAATGATTGTGACGCACAAGCTGTAGGACACGGGCCACCGGGTGAGCGTCTCCATCCTTCTCCTGTGGTTCTTCCAGGCAACAAGGAGCTGGAGCCCCTCAAGTACTCCAAGGTGGCCGTGGCAGCCGCCGTGTCCAGGCAGAAAGTGGAGGGTTGCATCCAAGGCACCATGACCCTCCTCTCGCACTGCCTGGGGAAGGGGGAGAATGTGGCCCTCATCCTGAAGGAGGTGGGAGTGCTCCTCATTGAAGGCACGAAAGTGCACGTGAAATTCTACCGCAGCTTCCTGGAGAGGCTGTCTGGGAAGGAGAACTTGGAGAAGGTTGTCTTCAAGGTAAGCATTTTGGTTTCTCTGTGGTGCGTGTGGTCGCACAGCAGTGTTTTGGCACTGCTTGTGTGGGGTCCCTCAGGACACGTTCAGCCACTCAGTCCAGGTGAGAGTTACGGTCCTGCCAACACTTGCTGCCTCAAGCTCCCCTGACACTTGAGTGCCTCAGCCATGTGGAGGATGTCCCACCATTTTTGGCCTCTTCCAATGTGGGGTGCTTCAACCACGTTGAGGACGTCCTGCCATATTTGGGCTCCTCCATCACTGAGTGGCTCAGCCATGCTGAGGACATCCTGCCATCTTTGGCCTCCTCCAACATTGAGACCCTCAACCACGTTGAGGATGTCCTGCCGTCTTTGGCATCCTCCAACGTGGAGTGCTTCAACCACGTTGAAGATGTCCTGCCATTTTTGTGTTCCTCCATTGCAGGTCCCCCATCTCTTGGACATGATTGTGTCCCCAGTGGTACCCGTGGCCTCACTGAGTTTCTCCGGCCATGTCATACTCTTTCCCAAGTGAGTACGTTGGCAGCTGTAGCCGCTCTTTGATGCCAATGCCCAAGGTAGCATCTCCTTGTGCCACCGCGGGTGTCCTGGGCACACCAGGCGGCGACTCTTGATGATGTCCCCAGGCCGCAGTCACTCCCATAAGGCGGCTCTGAGGGGAAAGACAGAGGAATTTGGGTGACATTTCTTCCTGTGGTGGCCTGGACTTCTTTGCTGGGCGACTCCATTTCCCAGGCCCGTCCTTGGGGATGGGATGTGGTAGACTTGGGAAGACAACGGCCTTCATGGCAATGCCAAACTCTGCCTGCGGGCAGGTGACCACAGCAAGTGGCAAGTGGTGGTGGTGCCATGGGTCATGTGGGTGTCTTCTCCTTCTTTCCAGGTTTGTGATGGAGTGTGTGCCCAAACACCCACCCAGGGCTCTCCTCAAGACCTCGAGACAAGTCCCTGGTGAGGATGTGCAGATGAGAAAAGACAGTTTGCCACCTCTCCAGCAAGGTGGGAAAGGTAAAGCAGCTCCCAACTCTTCTCCATGGGATGGGCAACCAACTTCTGCCATCTTGCGGGGAAATGGCCGACGCTGAGCGCCAAAAGGCTCCGACTTGTCCCAAAGCTTCAGGCCAACTCCTGAGGGCCTTTTGTCCTAACGATTCGTTGGTGTCACCAAAAGAGAGCCCCGGGGTGGGATGTGCCCGAGGGTACGGTGGGAGGATGGTGGGCCAAGGCCTTCTCCTCCCCCTCTTCCCCTCAGAAATGACACCTGTCCCCTCCCTGGCACCACCCAGCTCCTCCTTCCTGACCATCATGATGATGATGAAGTTGGAAAACCACATTGGAAATGGTGCTGGTGTTGGGGAGGACACGATGGGGCTGCTAGAGGAGCAGAATGTCCAACCCTCAGACATTTTGGGAAGAGGCCTGAGCACCCCCTGCGTGTCCCTGGGTGGTCTGGCAGCGTCACAGTGACGCTCTTCTGAGGAGGTGTCTTCTTTCTGGTTCCAGTGGGGTTTCCCGGTTTTCCCTTTCCTGCTGGTCTGAGCCCGACTCAAAGCAAAACACCGCAGTTTGGGGAAATCTCGGAGCTGCAGAAGAAGAAGAGGACAAGGTCTCTGGCCAGGTGAGGCTGAAGGCTCAGGGTGGGCGGCCGCACGGGGCCATTTTACCCGGAGAGGTGGGAGACGCTCCATCCCTGGAGACATTCCAGGCCAGGTTGGATGGGGCTTTGAGCAACCTGATCTGGTTGAAGACCTCCCTGCTCATGGCAGGGGTGTTGGACTAGACGGACCTTCAAAGGTCCCTTCCCACCCAAACCATTCCATCAGCCTGACTGGAGATGTTCAAGGTCAGGTTGGATGGGGCTGGAAGCAACCTGGTCTACTGGAAGGTGGCCCTGCCGATGACAGCGGGGGGCATTGGACTAGATGAACCTCTAAATGTCCCTTCCAACTCAAACCATTCCATGATTTTCTGACCCAGCAAGAGCCTGTTCCCCAGCCCTGAACGCTCCTTGGTCATCACCACCCAACAGTGGTGAAGGCAGCACCTGGAGGGGTGGGATGGGGCTGCCGGGAACACCCCCATTTCACAGGGCTGGATCTTCTCCAGCTCTTCAGGAGAGCCCCAGCGTGGTCTAGGGACAATGGGACAGCTGTGTGTCAGATGAGGGTCCCGGCACAGGGGGTTTCCTCAGCCGACCTGCTGGTGGCTACGTGAGGAGGCACGTGGCTCATGGGGAGGGGCAGAAAGCAGCCCCAAACCCATTGCGTCCTCAGGTAGACCTCTCCCTTTGTGTCCTTCCAGGCAGCGGTTGGTGGTCCCAAGGGTCTCCTCCGACACAAACCAGCCCGTGACCAGCCAACCCAAGGGCAAAGCAATGCCCAAAAGACAACATGGAAGCAGAGCCAAGACATGGCAGAAAACCCTCAGTCCTATAGAGGAGGAAGAGGAGGAGAAGGAGGAAGAGAAGGAGGAAGAGAAGGAGGAGAAAGAGGAAGAGAAGAAGAACGAGGAGGAGAAGGAGGAGAAAGAGGAAGAGAAGGAGGAAGAGAAGGAGAAGGAGGAAGAGAAGGAGAAGGAATAGTGGAGGAAATCCTCACCGAACGCACAGTGCTGAAGGCGGTGAAGGCCGAGTCCTCCCATCCTCGGGAAGCCTCGGCCTTCATAACGTCTGTAATAGCCGTATTATCGGCAACGAGCTCTGAGGTCAGCCTGCTCGAGGAGCCCGCCTACGGGGCCCTCCAACGGCCACCACCGAGCCGAGGCAGCAAAACCAGCAAAGCTGTCCCTCCATGGACACCCCTGGTTTGGTCCAGCCGGTGGGCGAGGGGACCACCTCCAGGCCATTGTCTGGCGCTGAAGACCACTTTGGTGCTCTCTTGGCCGTAGAGGCCACGGTTGGTCACCATGAAGATGAATAAAACCACAGAGATGTTGCGAAAGAACATTGACCACATCCCTCAACAAGCTTCCCCACCTCTTGGAGCACAGGGCAGAGGGTGGCTGCAACAAGGAGCTAGTGGTGGTGGTGATGCTGGCAGTTGGCAAAAACACCTTCCCTGATGACCCCAACAGCCTTGCCAGCTCCACCTCCTTTAACAAAGTCCATGACTTCTTGGAGCCTGGGGTGGAGGGTGACTGCTCCAAGGACCACCTGGTGTAAGAAATGCTTGGGGATAATGACCCCTTCTGGGGAGTGCCAGACACCCCCTTGCAGAACCCCAAGGGCAAGCAGGGTGGGGCAGCGGCAGGCCTCCCCACCTGGCTGCCACTGAGTCCCTTGGAGACTTCCAAGGGGAGCTCTGTGGAGAGTTCAGAGAAGACTTTAAAGGACAGTCCTGTGAAGAGTCCCTGGAAGGATCCCCTGAAGGTCCTCCAGAGAGTTCCCTGCTGAGAACCCTCTGTCACCCGCTGCCAAGAACCCTGGCCAGACCCCCGGCTGTCCCCCAGAATCAGCCACCCCGCATGGCCCAACTGTTGGAGGAGCTGCTGAGGAGGCAGCCCCATGAGGTTTTGACCCGCTAGCTGCTGCCACCAGCCGTTGTCTCCTGCCAGGCTGTGCCTAGATCGGGAGAGGCGGGTGGCAAGCAGGCCAAGCGCCCCGTGCCACACGGCACCCCCAGGACGCAAGAGTCAACGGAGAGTCAACACTCCAAACCCCTGTGGGAGGGGACGCCGGAGCGGGATGGTGCCGCAGTGGGCAGCAGCAGGCAGCACATGGGCAGCAACAAGCAGAGGGCATCTGATGGCAACACCATGGCCACCAAGCGACCCAGAACCCTGGGGGATGCTGGGGGGCAAAGTGCCCCATGCTCCCCCAGCCTCTCTTCATAGGCTGATAGAGAAGGCATGGAGCACGCATCCCCACCGCGTGCGACCCGCACCCACCCACTCCAGCCCCAGACCTCTCCCACATCTCTCTCTCTTTCTTAATTCATTAAAGGTTTGATGTTTGGTTCACAGTGCGTCTGCCTGCGGTCATTCCTGCAGTGGGAGGTGTGGGGGTTAACGCAGCCCGTGCCGCATGTGTACATCTGACCCTCCACCTCTTCACCCCTGTATATGAGGAATCCCCCAAGGTTGTGGACGGAGACTGTCCTGGTTTGAGGTAAAACAGAACCAATTTTGTTCAGTAACTTCGCTTCTTAGCGGGGCCTCTTCTAACTACTAAAATAACTGCACCAACAGGGTATTCCAAAAAAAACCTGACCAACAGGGTATTCCATCCCATCTGCCTCATGCTCAGTATAAAAGCTGAGGGATCAAAGGGTCAGCGCTCTTCCTTCAATGGCCGACGCCTGAGGGGGACTCTGTTCGTCTGCCTGTGATCCCCATCCGTAATCCATTTCCAGAATCCAGTGGAGCAACTGGATATATATGGTGGATACTGGTGGAGCAACTCCCTGACGTGCCAGACAGAAAGGCCCCAAGGGGATACACCCCAGAGGGTGATGGACCTCCTGCCCTGTCCCTGTCGGGCAGAGGTAGGGATCCAAAAAGATGATGAGGGGAGGAGGCGAGTTCCAGCTAGGTGTCATGGGCAACCCCCCTCTCTACCTGCTCAGCTTCCCCAGGTGCCCCTCCGTAATAGGTTTGAGGCCCTGGATCTTGAAGAAGACATAGGCGAGGATGTGGTGCAAGCCCCACATGCAAGGTCATATAGGAAGAGGCAGTTGACTCCACACCTCAAGACTGCCTCTGATAAAAAAGAACGAAGGGTAATTGTAGTAGGCAATTCCCTTCCGAGAGGGACGGAGGGCCCGATATGCAGAGCTGACCCTCACCACAGGGAAGTGTGTAGTCTACCCGGAGCCTGGATCAGGGACATCACCAGGGTACTTCCCACCCTGGTGCACCCGACGGACTACTATCCACTGCTGATATTCCAGATGGATGGGCAGGAAGCCGCATCCCGCAGCCTGAGGGGAATGAAGGAAGATTTCAAGGCCTTGGGGCGGATGGTGAAGGACTCTGGGGCTCAAGTTATTTTCTCTTCTCTCCTTCCATCTTCACGTGATGATGTGGGATGGAATGGAAAAATTAAGTCAGTAAATGATTGGCTTCAGGACTGGTGCTACAGGCAGGGCTTTGGTTTCTTTGATAACGGCTGGTTTTATAAGACACCGGTCTGGACAGTGACACGCAGGAAAGGTTTATCTCACAGGGGCAAAAGGATGCTGGGGCAGGAGCTAGCAGGGCTCATTTGGAGAGCTTTAAACTAGATTCGAGGGGGGATGGGGTTGTTACTGAGCTTGCATTGGTGGGGCAGCACTCCAGAATTGATAAAGGCCAGGAGGCCTCCCATACCCATAGGGTGAAATCGGTGTGCTCAGCTCGCTCCCTGAAATGCCTGTACACCAATGCACGCAGCATGGGGAATAAGCAGAAAGAGTTAGAAACTTTTGTTCGGTCAGGAGATTATGATCTGGTGGCAATTACAGAGACATGGTGGGACAGCTCACATGACTGGAATGTGGTCATGGGTGGCTATGTCCTTTTCAGGAAAGACAGGCCAGCCAGGCAAGGTGGTGGAGTTGCCCTTTACGTGAGAGAGCAACTACAGTGTACCAAGTACTGTCCACGTGCAGTTGAGGAGCAAGTTGAGAGTCTGTGGGTGAGGATTAAGAGACAGGCTGGCAGGGGTGACACTGTTGTGGGTGTCTATTACAGGCCACCAGATCAGGGGGAGGAAGTTGATGAGGCCTTCTATGGGCAGCTGAGAGTGGCCTCGCAGTCACAGGCCCTGGTTGTCGTGGGGGATTTTAACTTTCCGGATGTTTGCTGGAAGGACTACTGAGCCAGCCAGCCTCAGTCTAGGAGGTTCCTCCAATGCATTGATGACAACTTTCTGATGCAAATGGTGGAGGAGCCGACTAGGAGAGGTGCACTGCTGGATCTCGTCCTCACTAACAAGGAGGGTCTGGTGCAAGGAATAAAGGTTGAAGGCTGCCTTGGCTGCAGCGACCATGAGATGGTGGAGTTCATGATCTCGGCTGGTGGAAGCAGAATAGCAAGCAGAATTGCAACCCTGGACTTCAGCAGGGCAAACTTTGGCCTTTTCAAACAATTACTAGGGGAAATCCCGTGGACAAAGCTGTTTGAAGGTAAAGGTGCCCAGGATAGCTGGTCAGCATTCAGGGACTGCTTCTACCAAGCTCAAGATCAGAGCATCCCAACACGTAGGAAGTCAAGGAAGGGAGCCAGGAGACCTGTGTGGCTAAACAGGGAACTGCTTGGCAAGCTCAAGTGGAAGAAGAGAGTTTATAGATCATGGAAGGAGGGGCTGACCACTTGGGAAGAGTACAGGGCTGCTGTCAGGGGATGTAGAGAGGCAACTAGGAAAGCTAAGGCCTCCTTAGAGTTAAACCTGGCAAGAGGGGTCAAGGACAACAGGAAGAGCTTTTTCAAATACATGGCAGATAAAACTAACACCAGAGGCAATGTAGGCCCACTACTGAATGGGGTGGGTGCCCTGGTGGCAGAAGATACAGAGAAGGCAGAACTACTGAATGCCTTCTTTGTCTCTGTCTACTCTGTCGGGGGCTGTCCTGAGGAGTCCTGTTCCGCTGAGACCCCAGATGAAGATGAAGTCAAGTCAATGGATGAGTTTGCCTTAGTCGATGAGGACTGGGTCAGAGACCAGTTAAGCAACCTGGACATCCATAAATCCATGGGTCCAGATGGGATGCACCCGCGGGTGCTGAAGGAGCTGTCTGAAGTCATTGCTGGACCACTCTCCACCATCTTTACCAAGTCTTGGGAAACGGACGAGGTGCCTGAGGACTGGAGGAAAGCAAATGTCACTCCAGTCTTCAAAAAGGGCAAGAAGGAGGACCCGGGTAACTATAGACCGGTCAGCCTCACCTCCATCCCTGGGAAACTGATGGAACAGCTTATCCTTGGTGCCCTCTCAAGGCATATCAAGGATAAGAGGGTTATTAGGGGCAGTCAGCATGTCTTTTCCAAGGGGAAGTCATGCTTGACCAACCTCATAGCCTTTTATGAGGAAATAATGAGGTGGATGGATGATGGCAGAGCGGTAGATGTGGTCTACCTTGACTTCAGTAAAGCATTTGACACGGTCTCCCACAGCATCCTCATGGCTAAACTGAGGAACTGTGGACTGGATGATTGGATAGTTAGGTGGACTGCGAACTGGCTGAAGGAGAGAAGCCAGAGAGTCGTAGTCAATGGGGCAGAGTCCAGTTGGAGGCCGGTAACCAGTGGAGTGCCTCAAGGGTCGGTCCTGGGGCCCATATTATTCAACATATTCATCAATGATTTAGATGAGGGAATTGAGTGTACTATCAGCAAGTTTGCTGATGACACTAAGCTAGGAGGAGTGGCTGACACGCCAGAGGGCTGTGCTGCCATCCAGAGAGACTTGGACAGGCTGGAGATTTGGGCAGGGAATAACTTAATGAAATACAACAAGGGAAAGTGTAGGGTCCTACATCTGGGCAGAAACAACCCCAGGTTCCAGTATAGGATGGGGAGCTACCTGTTAGAGAGCACTGTAGAGGAAAGGGACCTGGGGGTCCTGGTGGACAGCAGGATGACCATGAGCCAGCACTGTGCCCTTGTGGCCAAGAAGGCCAATGGCATCCTGGGCTGTATTAGAAGGGGGGTGGTTAGTAGATCGAGAGAGGTCCTCCTTCCCCTCTACTCTGCCCTGGTGAGACCGCATCTGGAATATTGTGTCCAGTTCTGGGCCCCTCAGTTCAAGAAGGACAGAGAGCTGCTGGAGAGAGTCCAGCGTAGGGCAACTAAGATGATCAAGGGAGTGGAGCATCTCCCTTATGAGGAAAGACTGAGGGAGCTGGGTCTCTTTAGTTTGGAGAAGAGGAGACTGAGGGGTGATCTTATTAGCGTTTATAAATATATAAAGGGGGAATGTCATGAGGATGGAGCCAGGCTCTTCTCAGTAGCAACCAATGATAGGACAAGGGGTAATGGATTCAAGCTGGAACACAAGAGGTTCCACTTAAATTTGAGAAGAAACTTCTTCTCAGTGAGGGTGACAGAGCACTGGAACAGGCTGCCCAGGGAGGTTGTGGAGTCTCCTTCTCTGGAGACATTCAAAACTCGCCTGGACGCCTTCCTGTGCAACCTCATCTAGGTGTTCCTGCTCCGACAGGGGGATTGGACTAGATGATCTTTTGAGGTCCCTTCCAATCCCTAGCATACTGTGATACTGTGATACTGTGATACTGTGATACTGTGATATAGGCACTCTTTTGGGGCTATTTATTGAATCATAAGACAGTGCCAAAGACAGGTGAGAGGACTCACTTTCCCTGAGGTGCTCCGTGCTCTCTGCTGGCTGTCTTGAGTGTCTACAGGATTAGATGCAGTGATACACCAAACTTCTATATTACTAAATGTAGATTAAATAAATACCCCCTTGAAGTGTCTTGTAAAAGGTAGTAACAAAAGAGTTCCGTTTTGTTTTGAATGTTGGGCTTTATCCAACATAATTAAGGTCAGAGGAAGACAAGCTAATAAATATTTACCTCCTTTAATATGTTTATCCTTATTCTTGGCCAAGTGGCATGACTGAAGAAAATATAATTAGTTTATTCAATGAATCAGTAACAATATAATTCCACTATAGGAGGGAGAGTTATGTTCTTAACATGACAAGACACCAGAGTAATCAGTAGATTAGGCATGAAGAATTGCCACTGACCTGCCACTTTTAATAAAAAAGATTATTATTTTTTGTTTTGTGTAAATGTGCGGGATAAAATCTTGATAATACTGTGTCGTTGTTGGGACGGACACGACACTGGACATCAAGTTGCAGCAATCCAATTTCTTTATTTAACAAGCAGTGCTTTTTTATATTCTTTTACCCAGGTGCTTATCTATGCATATATTCCACCATTCTACTCTTGCCCGATATGCTCTCACATCACACGCTGTTCATGCTCTGGTCAAAGCCAGAATGTTTGCCAACCCTTATCTTCTTACTTAGCTCTTCTCAGGACTCCCCAGTCTCTTCAAGGGTACACGGATATCTGCTCAAGGTCAACGTTAAACTCGCATTCTGATCCCTCGGACCAGCCAAGGTTTCCCACAGGATGGAATACCCTGTTGGTCAGTTTTGGGTCACCTGTCCTGTCCGCTCCTCCCCGCAGGTGGGACCCCACTATGCTTTTCCGCTTCCAACCCTCCAATGGGGTAAATAACAAAGTTGGTTGGCCTTGGGGGTTATAGCAATAAGTATAAGCAGGAGCCTCTCTGCATACCATGCCTGGGCATCAGCTATAAACCATTGGTCTTATCACTCTGAGAGAGTGAACACTGTCTGCACAATATGCAGTTATTTTAGTAGTTAGAAGAGGCCCAGCTAAGAAGCGAAGTTACTGAACAAAATTGGTTCTGTTTTACCTCAAGCCAGGACAACGTGTTAAAATAGGGTATCGAGGGCAGGAAAAATTACCAAATTGATTGCTCAGACATTATTAAGTGAGATACAGAAAGTGATACTCTGCAGGAACGCGGAGGAAATAGGTGGCGACAGTTAACGGTATGGGACCATCTTTTACACGAACAATTGCTTCAAATACGCGAACTGCAAAGGTGTGCCTCAAAACCGTCGGTCTCTCAGGACGAAGCAGCAGGCAACACAGCTCATCTCCTGCACCCGCAGAAAGGGGGTATGGAAACACCCCTGGCCCCCGACCTCCCCTGGCTGCAAAGACGCTGTCTCCCTCCCATTCCCGTTCCAGATGAGCCCAGGACGGGCCCTGCCTGACTGCCCGGGCTGAGCAACTTTTGGAGCTGCCTGCGCGAGCAGCCGTCGGGAGCTGAGAATTCATTCCTGTGCTGCAGAGATGGGTCATGTGCATCTGGGCAATCTAAATATCCAATCTAAACCTGCCCTGCCGCAACTTGAAGCCGTCTCCTCGATACGGTGAGCAAGGCCCTCTTTCCAGAGCAGAGCCGTACGCGGCCTTCTCCCCTGGCATGGCTGCTCTCAGGTGGTTCGGCCACACGTCAGCAGCAGGGCTGCGGTCACCCAGCACCCCTCCGCCTGGCTGGGAACAGCAGGATTTTGGCCCAGGTGACCCTCTGGGCTCATGACTTTGCAGCTGCCCCACTGCGGCGTTCCCTCACGCGGGGTCAGGGAGGTGCCACAGGCTGTCCCACACTTGTGCCACGCTGTATGAGCTTGCCCGCTGTAGGGCTGCTCGTTATGCCGGGCCCAGGAGCTCTGCATAGCGCCAACGGGCAGCAGCAGCTTCCACAGACCGACCGTGACCACAGGTTATCTCTGGACACCCGCCAGATATTTTCAAGGAGCACTTGTCATGTGTGGGACAGAGAGGCTCTTAAATACGTCACCAACCTGCAAGCAGGCATTGGTTTAGGACATCTCTCTGCCTTTGGCCACCCTCGCTGCGAGAGCAGCAGTGGCAGACAGGCTGTGAGCACCAAAAACACAGGCTGGCAAGGCTGACCCTGCAGCCCGGGGTTAGGAAAGCCAACACGCTCTCTTCTGCTGCTCGCTGTCACAGAGGTGGCAATAAACAATGGCGGGTCAAGGTAAAACAGAACCACCCTGCATTTTGTGCCTGCATTAACTCCCGCAAGCTCATTTTATGGCGCATCTAAGAGCACTAAATTCAGTAAGAGTGCTAAACAGCCTCACTGGGCCGTGGAAACAGTGCCTGCACGCTACACCTGTTTGAATTGGATGCGGATGAGCACGTGAGACCGACTGCTGGTGGCAGTCACGGTAGCTGGAGCTGTTGTTCTCGTCGTATTGCCTTGTTCCATTAACCTCTCGGTCTGTGCATAATGATCACAAGGCACCGGCTTCAAACCATCCACATAAAAACCCCACTGCTGGTCTTCTCTGATCTTGAGCCCACCAGCCTGCCTGGGTTTAGACAGGAAGTCTGTTACCTAGGGAGAGATCTATAGCCAAAATTTGTTGCTAAAATAAGAACAAAAATATTGATACACTTAGTAAGGATAGATCAACAATTCGATTGATGACAGCTGCGCCCAGAGTACTTATTCTGGCTTTACCGTGTTTAGAAACTCATTCCCACCGAGCTCTGCTGAAAATTCAAGAAGTGCAAATTTTAGCTGGACACTTTGGTTCTCATGCCAGGGATCAATTCATAGAATCATAGAATCATAGAATCAGTGAGGTTGGAAGGGACCTTTAAGATCATCAAGTCCAACCATTAACCTACCCTGATAAAAACACCACCACTCCTAAACCATGTCCCTAAGCAGCTCATCTACCCTTTTCTTAAACACCTCCAGGGATGGTGAATCCACCACCTCTCTGGGCAGCTTATTCCAATGTTTAATAACCCTTTCAGTGAAAAAATGCTTCCTAACATCTAATCTAAACCTGCCCTGACATAACTTGAACCCATTTCCTCTTGTCCTATCACTTGTCGCCAGGGAGAAGAGGTCAGCTCCCATCTCTCTAAAACCTCCTTTCAGGTAGTTGTAGAGGGTGATAAGGTCTCCCCTCAGCCTCCTCTTCTCCAGGCTAAACAACCCCAGATCCCTCAGTCATTCCTCATAAGGTTTGTCCTCCAGACCCTTCACCAGCTTTGTAGCCCTTCTCTGGACACGCTCCAACACCTCAATGTCCTTCTTGTAGTGAGGGGCCCAAAACTGAACACAGTACTCGAGGTGAGGCCTCACCAGTGCCGAGTACAGGGGGATGATTACTTCCCTAGTCCGGCTCACCACACTATTCCTGATGCAGGCCAGGATGGTGTTGGCCTTCTTGGCTGCCTGGGCACACTGCTGGCTCATGCTCAGCCGGTTGTCCACCAACACCCCCAGGTCCTTTTCTGCCAGGCAGCTTTCGAGCCACTCCGCCCCCAGTCTGTAGCGCTGCATGGGGTTGTTGTGACCCAAGTGCAGGACCCGACACTTGGCCTTGTTGAACCTCATACCATTGGCCTCAGCCCATCTGTCCAGCCTGTCCAGATCCCTCTGCAGAGCCAATCTACCCTCAAGCAGATCAACACGCCCCCCCAGTTTAGTGTCGTCTGCGAACTTACTGAGGGTGCACTCGATCCCCTCATCCAGATCGTTGATAAAGATATTAAAGAGAACGGGCCCCAGCACCGATCCCTGGGGGACACCACTCGTCACTGGATACCAACTGGATTTAACTCCATTTACCACCACTCTCTGGACACGGCCATCCAGCCAGTTTTTTACCCAATGAAGAGTATACCTGTCCAGGCCATGAGCAGCCAGTTTCTCCAGGAGAATGCTATGGGAAACGGTGTCAAAAGCCTTGCAAAAATCCAGGTAGATAACATCCACAGCTTTTCCCTTGTCCAGCAAGTGGGTCACCTTGTCATAGAAGGAGATCAGGTTTGACAGGCATGACCTGCCTTTCACAAAGCCATGCTGACTGGGCCTGATCACCCTGTTCTCTTGCATGTGCCGTGTGATGGCACTGAGGATGATCTGCTCCATGACCTTCCCAGGCACCGATGTCAGACTGACTGGCCTGTAGTTCCCTGGATCCTCCTTCCGGCCCTTCTTATGGATGGGTGTCACATTTGCCAACCTCCAGTCAGCTGGGACCTCCCCAGTTATCCAGGACTGTTCATAAATGATGCACAGTGGGCCGGTGAGCACTTCCGCCAGGGATGGATCCCATCCGGCCCCATAGATTTGTGCACCTCCAGGTGCTGAAGCAGGTCCCTCACCATTTCCCTTTGGACTACAGGGGCTTCACTCTGCTCCCCATCCCTGTATTCTAGCTCAAGGGTCGGAGAATTCAAGGAACAACTGGTCCTACCGCTGAAGACTGAGGCAAAGACGGCATTAAGTACCTCAGCCTTTTCCTCATCCTTGGTTACTACGTTACCAGCCCCATCTACTAGAGGACAGATATTATCCTTGGTCCTCTTTTTATCGCTAATATATTTATAGAAACTTTTTTTGTTGTCCTTGACAACAGAAGCCAGGTTTAGCTCTAGCTGAGCTTTGGCCCTTCTGATTTTTTCCCTACATCGCTTTACTACCTCTTTGTAATCCTCCTGGGTGGCCTGCCCTTCCTTCCAAAGGCCGTATATCCTCTTTTTTTCCCTAAGCTGCAACACTAGCTCCCTGCTTAGCCAGGCCGGTCTTTTTCCCCGACGGCTTGTCTTACGGCACACGGGGACAGCCTGCTCCTGCACCTTTAGGACTTCCGTCTTGAAAGACATCCAGGCTTCCTGGGCTCCTTTGCCCTGGAGGACTGCCTCCCAGGGGACTTTGTCAACCAGGCTCCTGAAGAGCCCAAAGTCCGCTTTCCGGAAGTCCAAGGTGGCAGTTCTGCTGACCCCCTTCCTTGCTTCTCCCAGAATTGAGAACTCTATCATTTCATGGTCACTGTTGCCAAGACGGCCTCCGACCATCACATCCCCCACAAGACCTTCCCTGTTTACAAACAACAGATCCAGCAGGGCACCTTCCCTAGTTGGTTCTTTCACTAGTTGTGTTAAGAAGTTATCCCCAGTACCTTCCAGGAACTTTCTAGACTGTTCCCTCCCTGCTGTATTGTATTCCCAGCAGATGTCCGGCAAATTGAAGTCTCCCACGAGGACTAGAGCTCGCGATCTTGAGACTTCTCCCAGCCGTTTATAGAATATTTCATCTGCCTCCTCATCCTGGTTGGGCGGTCTATAACAGACTCCTACTACAATATCTGCCTTGTTAGCCCTCCCTCTGATCCTTACCCATAAACACTCAATCCCATTATCACCATCATTTAGTTCAAGACATTCATAACACTCCCTGACATACAGGGCCACCCCCCCGCCTCTCCTCGCTTGCCTATCCTTCCTGAAGAGTCTATAGCCATCCATGGCAGCACTATAGCTATGTGAGTCATCCCACCATGTTTCTGTGATGGCAACTACATCGTAATTACCCTGGTGTACAATGGCTTCCAGCTCCTCCTGTTTGTTGCCCATGCTACGTGCATTAGTGTATAAGCACTTCAGCTGGGCTATTGGTCCTTTCTCCTTTTTACTGGAGGGAGCTGAAGTTCTGCCATCCCCAGACATCTTCCTAAGGAGCCCGGTTACGCCCCCTGTCTTTTCCAAGTCTAGTGCCAGCACCCCACTTTCAGGCTTTTTGCTAGCAATTGATTACACCTGTGACAAATCATCATTGTAGGCTTTATCTGTAAATCTAGCTGTAGTACAGCAACTTTTTATTCAATGCTATTTTATAGGATCCACTCTGGCTTGCACTGCAAGTTGCTCCATACACTCACAGTTTCTTTTTTTTTTTTGCTAATTATCTGAGTCTTTGAAAGCACAACCTGGAAAGATCTTGGCAATAAAGGACACTTTCTGCTGATCCCAGCCGGTACTGCTTGTTCTTTTCACGATTCCAGGTGGCTCTGAAGAGCTCTTTGCACACAACAGGCACCAGGCATCTGTTTGCACCATATCCCATCATCAACTAGCTCTTCCGTGAGCCGCTCTGACCATACACCACCAGAACAGTGCTATGCCCATGCCCGGCGCTCTCCAGCGCCCTTGACCAAGATTACCAAAGACCTCTCTAAAAAAGACAATCAAGTGCATCCGCTTCATAGGTGAGCAAGCAAATGCATCCACAAGCACTGCTGTCCGGTAGCAGTGCCCCCACTAAATTAGGAATTAAAGTTTGCAAACACACTTGAAAGGAATACTCAGTTCCAGGATGACAGAAACGTAGGCAAAAGCTCAATAGTGCTTCAAACCAGTAAACAGCTAAGTGCCAGTCATTTGTATGACACTTCCGTGAATAACGGGAGATAACCGAACTGACCAGTCTACAACTGTGTATTAGCTAAACCTGCTTGTAGCTGGTACTTTGAATAACATCATACCTGGCCTGCAGAACTGTTGGATCCTGCCGAGATGTGCGTACCATTCTCATCCTTTAGGATGCCACTATGAGACTGTGGTGGTTTGGCCTCAGCCAGAAACAAAGAATCATGCGGACTCTCGCTCCACTCCCACAGCCGTGGGAAACATGGGCAGAAAAAGGCAAAAGTCGCGGGCGGTTTAAGAGAACGGCAAAAGGGAAGAGAAAAAGCAAGAACACCGGGAAAGGGCTCTAAAGATGCGATCCCAGTACCGCAGGGCACCGACTGCCCCCGCACCGACTGCAGCCCATCCCCGAGGGGCGACTGCTCTCCCCTCCCTGGCTAGCTCCTCTTGTAGCCTGGGCATGGCTCACCTGGGATGCAATACCTGCCTCCCCTGCTGGCTCCTTGGGGAAATTAACCCCATCCCTGCCGGAACCAGGGCAGAGACCAACAGGCTGGATCAAAAATAGAGGTTTTCCTGTGCCCTGCGTTCCTTGGGTCACATCTGCTTGTGCTGCTGGCAGTTGGTAGAAATCACACACCTACTTCCTGCTTCCTTCTCTCTCTGTGCATTAAAATTACACTTGTGGGATGCAAAGACAGCAAGCAACCAGCCATTCGTGAGGAAGTCATGCTTTAGTCTGGGTTTAAACCAAGTTCAACAGCAATGCACGCCACACCAGTGACCGTTGTGGGATCAGCCTGCTCTTGACCCAGGCCAGGTGATATACAGCCGAGGAGTGAGTGACCTGAACCACCCGACACATCAGTAACCATAACGTGCACCATTTTTCCCTCTGCCTCACGCACTGGTCATCCACACAGCGCAGTGCTTTGGAAAAGGCATTTTACTTCAGGAGCAGCTTTCAATCAAAAGGAGCCACGGGACATTTATCTCCAAGCATAGCAAAGAAACTCATTATCTTGACTACTTGGGTGGAAAAAGCATGCCGGGAATGGAAACCCGGAAGTTTTGCACAGAAGGCAAAAGGACAAACAAGAGAAGAAACAAATGCCCTCTTATTACTTGAAATTCCGTTATGTCCTCGTATTTTCAGATTGGCCTAGACCAGCAGGTTACAAGCACTGCCTAACGACTCACGAGAAACTACGGATTGGCTTCTGCCTGCAGCTTCTTTTGTCCCCACCAGAAATCAAGAACTAAGCTGTTCGTGACTAGTTACATGGGAACCGATGAAATGGCAGCAAATAAATTTATTGCACTGACACCCCTGAGAATCGTCTTCCATGAGAGGAAGTTTCGATGGGGGATTAAACTGCTTCATTGCCATGGCCTCACTTGCACACTGGGCATGTCCAAACATTCAGGCAAATACAGTAACTCAATGTGAATCAGTTAACGCTTTAAGCACCAAATGGCTATCAAAAGTAAAATGGATTTGCTTTAATTCTCCTTCATGTTATAACCTGGAACGAATACTTTCATCAGCTTCTGAGCATTTGAAGAAAAAAAAAATTCACGAATATTTGTGGTAACTCTCTGAAGTAACTCACAAACTCTCACCAACCCTTTCTACCGAAACCTTTATTTTCTTGACAAATTCCCTTCTAACAGCAGCCCTTAGTCTGGTTCCTATTCATTCTCCCTTCACTAGTAACTCCTACTATGTGTTTCCTGGAAATGAAATGTGCCATTACACCCATTTTTATCTTTCTGAAAGGTGAGGGTCTACGACTCCAAGGCAGTCGACCTGCCAGTGGAATTTTCTCTGGGGTTACGGCCCCAAAGACACAGATGCCCAATTTAGCCTCAGCTTTTAGCCACCTGATGTTAGATCAAAGCAGAGGCATTAGAACACTCTTGAGAAATCCTAACTTTTCTTCAGGCGGAGAAAAACACACCCTCCTCAAGCGATTCCATTTCCTACAGAAAAACTGCAGAATTGCTGTGTTGAGTGATGAACTGTACCGAGTAGCTCCTGGGCAATTCTCACCGCGCTCACCAGTGAGTCACTGCCCCTGCAGCTTTCTGCACGCGTCCACCGCAACCATGCGGCAGCACTCCTCTTTCTCTCACAGGCTCCTCCTGCCCGGAATATTCTCTGCCTCTCAGACACACGTGCCAACACCCGCAAGTCTCTCTTAAGGCTCCCAGCCTGCACAGCCACTCACCCCCAACCATTCCAACCTGTTACAAGGCCGTCTCCTTCCCAATTCGTCCTCACTGTTGCGCAGCACTGCCCACGCACTGCATCTCTCTCACCCTCGTTGAGGGGATCTTTTCCACTCTGTCCTTCACATACTTGTAATAAGCCTACACAAGAAAAATTCCCAGTAAAAGCTACGTAATTGGATTAAAACTCCTCAAAAGTAAAAAATTACTCGACTATTACAAACCTTTAGGAAGTTATTAAATCTCATGCCAATTTTCTTGTTACTACTACTTCTTTTTGCTGCCAAAGTACTGCCAAATGAGGATCATTCAGCTGAGCTGCTTATAAAAGAGAGAGGCTAACAATTACTAAAATAAGAAATGAAAAATACACTGCAAGTATCCATGACAAAAACATCTTAAAATCCTATTAGGCAATCTTCACTAGCATGTCATCAGTCCGTTCTATTTGAGCAGGAATCGGAGCACTGTAGAAATACTCTTGTGCACTACACAAAACATACTCAGATTTGAGTATATAATGAAATATAGTTATTATTAGCTCATAATGAAAGAATTATTCAGAACTGTGGTTTGTAACTAAGATTTCTGTACATTTTTCTACCTTTTCCAGACTATTATGTTAGCTTTACCATCAGGTTTTCAGTGCTGTGATGTGCAGGCTTCAAATATTGCAAAATATGTTGACGGGCAATAATTATTTCAATTACTTCAATACTTCCCACAGAGTCTTGGGGTTTGGTATTCCTAGTAACCTTATGAAAATAATTTTGGCGCAAGTTCCAAAGTATGTGGGCAGTATCCCTTTAAATTTGATATGCTATTGTAAGCAGCACACCCTTTACACGGTCAATTTTTTGCTGACAACAAATTGTAAAAAATAGGGAAACCTCTGAGGTGTGATATAGTTTTAGGAACTGAAGAGCAGCTTTCCCAAAGTTTAAGACAAGTACCAAATAATATTGCACAGCTTAAAATACAATTGTTTACATTCTGACTTCAGTAGAGTACAGCTTAACTGTGAATGTAAGGAATTAACATTTTACATTGTGAGCCCAATTATTTGCGGCAGAAGGTCAAACATCACGTAGAAAATTTAAACCTGGATGTTTTAAATGTCAACTTGTTACAGGACTTGTAAGCAAACTTTAAAAAGCTTAAAAAGCTGTTGGCCTCACTTTTGAGGGCTCCAAATACTCTTGCAAACCAACATTAATATTTCTGACCTATACAGGCCGTCCAACCCACTATTTCCTAAAAAAGATATCAGGCGGTAAGCATATTGTGTAGTACACATGTTTATTTAACATTCCTAAAATAAGTTGTATCTACATATTACATAAATGAATGAAGTCTTAATATAAAATAGAAAACTGCATTGACAGAGGAAATCAAAGTCCATACGGAGTTACTTATCTAAGACCATTTGTTTATGAAATTTTACAGTCATTTCTATAAATGATCTCTTCCAAATTAGATGACGTTTTTCTTTTCTCCTAATCCACACCATTTGGATGACTTTACAAACAGTGGTGTACATTATAAACTTGAAAAACAGTTACAGCATCTTCTGGTGCACAAGTGGCTGTGGAAAATGAGACAGTCTTTTTTTGTTCTTTTGTAGAGTCTTCTCTGCCGCGTCTGCGGTTTCTTTCTGTTTGCTAACAGAAACTCCAAAAAAACCCTGTTCTCTAACAGCAAGACTATGGATAAGAATTAAAAGGCAACGACTCACGAGAAACTATGGATTGGCTTCTACCTGTGGCTTCTTCCCCCCCCCCCCCCAAAAAAAAAATCAACTACAAAGCTATTTATGGGCAGTTACATGAGAACTGAAGAAATGGCAGGAAATAAATTTAATGCATTAACAACCCTGAGAGCAGTCTTCTACGAGAGGAAGTTCTGAAGAGGAATTAAACTACTTGGTTGGCTGCAGACATGCACACTGGGCATATTCTTGCAAGACGATCCGTCGCTCTAGCTAGTGCGCTTCCAAAAGGAGAGATGAATCTTGTTTCCACTGGGGGAGGTGACCAAGGACCTTCTTTTCTTGTGGTTCTGCAAAGACAGAGAAGTATCAAATTGATTCTTGTATTACCAACAGTATTTAGTAGAGGAAAAGAAACCCCGTGGAGTTACAAAATCAATGCCAAGGAATTAGTTATGGCCTTCTTTGTATACAGGATCAAGGCAGAAAAGGTACATCAAGAAGCTTCTTTCTGCTGTCATTCCTTGCCAGACTGTCCCAAGCATTCTCAGTCAATATTCGCAGGAGCTTTCAGAGCCCCTCCCACCTCCCAGGTTTTAAGAGGCAACCGTCCTCAAATGGTTTTCCAGAGGGAACCGGACAACATGGCCAGAAACAAGAAGTTCTCTTTACTCCTTGTCTGACCTTCTCCTGCATTCTATAGGGAACTAAAGACCATAAGAGTGTGGTTTCATAAGGTGGAATAAGACCTTAGATAGACAGATAGACAGACAGACAGATAGAAGAGCGCGCCATCGTTGCAAAGAGTAGTGCCCACTTGCCCTTTTCTCTCCCATCCCTCTTCTGTTTCCATTAGAAAACTAAACCCCTAAGTGGGGAAAATGGTGCCCAGCAGACCAGCAAGCTGCACAGGCTCAGAAAGTCAGAGCAGAACTGTAGAGCCAAGTGAGGAAGAGGAAGCTCGGTGGCTAAAAGCTGAATTGCTAGCATGACAAAGGAATGCAAATAAGTGCTCAAAAAGAATTTCATACTTGCTTGCTTGCTTCATTTTTGATTTTGCAGCTCTCCCTCTCTTGAGTTTTTGCTTTCCCACAGACTCTCGGGAGTTGGTATCCTCCTCCTCTTGACTTGGAAGCTCCTGTGTCAAGGCAACAAAAACATTACTCGTGCACAAGTTCTTACACAGAACACAAATGAATGTTTCTTTCATGAAGAAGTCATGAGAAAGTGATTCTCAAAAGCATGACAGTTTCTCTCCACAAAAACAAACCTTCCGTCTCAAATTCTCCTACCATCCTACAAGTTGAAAGTCTGCAATTAAGAGGTAGCCCACCAAGTAAGTTTAAAGAAAGCTACTCTGCCTTTTGTTAAAGGCAAAGCAACACTTCCTAATTCTTGACTTACACAGATTCAATGGTGATTTTTGTCGCTAGTTTCCATGAAGGAAAAAAATAATCAAATCATTTAGCTGATTAATTTCAAGCTCTCTTTCGATATACTTTCAAGGAAAAAGACAAGGCCTTGCTAAGTATGATTTGAAAAAGTGGTACAGAGCAAAAATCAAGAACGTGAGACAACCAGAGGTTTGCTTACTGGTTCTTTCACAATTCGGGAAATGCTAGACACATTTTTTTCCCCTCGACCTCAAAAGAGGGGGTGAGAAGACAGGTTGGGAAGACAAGTCCGGGTCTAAATCCTGAAGCTGCACAGGATGGTCTGCTTCCCCAGCTAAAAGAGGTTGGTCACTAGGCTGCACCTCTTCATCCCTGACTATTTTCAGCAAATTGTACCTTAAGGTTTTCCCGTTTTCTTGCACTTCTTCTGGGAGTGACTGCCGTTTTTATCTCATGAGCAGTGTCAATCTGGCCCGTTCCTTGACACGGAGATGCTCCCAGTGCTGCACTATCTTCAATCCCCTGAAGTTAAAAAAGGTCCGTTAAGGCAATATTCATTACCAAACAGACTAACTTCAAGTTGAGCTAGATGAAACCGAGGACAGTGAAATGCTGCTTTTCCTTTCAGATCACCACTGGGAGTAAAAAGTTAAGACACGTACAAGGTACTCTCTGCTACAGATAACAGTTCATGTGCTGAAGGGATAGAAGAAAGCATTCAGTGCTCCATTTCTGGTGTTTCTCTTCACAAGTAGCGATTTGTCCCCACTCGTGGACAAAGTGAGCGGCTTTACAATACAAGCTGCATACACAACTGCCAGTAATCATCCCATTGCAGTCCCTTCTGGACCGACTACTAACCCACACGGAGTGACCAACTCTGGACCTAACCAGGCAAAAGACAATAATGTCCCCAAAGTCTAAAGATTCAGTCATGAGAGGTGTGACCGCAGCACTGTGCCAAACTGGCCAGGTATCACATCCAGCATCTCGACACTGCGCTTTCAGGAATCACTTGGATTACATGAGACAACACGTATATTTTAACTACCTCCACCTCATGCTCTCTCTCTAGTTCCCTGTACTGAGCAATTCTTCTTTCCTTCTAGATCCACGTGAGATACTCAGGCTTTTACGGTGAGAACAAAAGTAGTATCACTCCTGACTGTTACTAACGATTCATGGTGGATGTCTTCTGAAGAACTCATCAGCGCCAGCAGAAGTGAGAACAATGGGGAAGAACCTGGGACAACTGGAGATTCACTAGTTCTAATTTTCAGTCCATGTGAACAACCTTTTAAAATTCATATTTTACAAAGTTCAGATGTTAAAAAATGTAGTTTAAGAAAAGAAAAAAAAAGACTTTTAAGTAGCTTGAAGTATCTTGATGCTGAAATTAACTCATTACGGGGAATTCTGTTTATCTTAATAAGGAACAGAGAGTAAACGATCTCAGCACCTAAATCATTCCGACAATGAGTTTGGTTCCCACAGCATTTTGTCATTTGGTAAATGGCCCCCAGTATCGAAAAGCTGCACTCCCCAGCTTTTCATGTTGTCTTTAACAATTAAATGACTTCTTTTATTAAGTCAAATAAGAAACGTGTAAGTTCTAACAAACCAAACGAATGTATGGTTATTTTAAAAAATAGGCACTTTTTTTTCCTACTACAGCTCTCAAAGGCCCCAGTCTTGACTGGTTCTATTCGGTGTTAGAGGTCCACAAAACGCATAGGAGAAAAACAGAACTGCCCTTACGTAATGAGGCTTTAACTTGCGTTCACCAGCTAAAGAAACTGAGACCTTTTTGGGTGCCTTCCAATTGTCAGTAAGACAGGACTGTCCTCCATTTGCAAAGAGTTTTTCTATTTTGTCGAAAATGGGAACATAGTTGACTTACATTCATTTCCTCAGTTTTAGGAAAACTGTTAGAAACAGTTATTTCTTCCTGCGGAAAAGGAATATTTCCTTCAACTTCAGCTGCTTCCTGCCTACATTCTTGGGGAAATCCATACACTTCTCCTCAAGGCGATTTCCTGAATGAGTACTGACCACATGCCAATGTTAACTCACTTTCTTCCATGCAATATAAAGAAGTGTATTTCCCAAAGCTATGGGACAATGTGCACATGGCAATTTAATTAGAACTAAGCTTCCCCTCTTCAAGATTGGTCCTAACGCACTGCTTCCAAAAGGACTGTATATGCAATACTCACGTGCACACTGAAAATATTCCACAAGTGTTTCCGTTAAATACTTTGGTGGTTCCATTTCACGCCAAGTTTACCGGCTTCTGGTGTGGTTGGTTGTTGTTGCTGGCTTTTTTAAAATACAAACCTTAACCACAGGAGGAGTCTCAGGTACATTCAGCTCTGATGCTCCTGCGAATTTCTTGTGTGAGACAGCACCACGCATATTTGATCCAAAGGGGCTGGATGCCACGGATGAAGTAGAAGGTCTGCGTGGGGACTGCCAGCTACCAGCCTGCGCTGGAGAACACAAAGGAACGGGACAGCCCACCAAATCCAGCAATCTGGAAGATTCACAATTTAAAAGATGAAAAGTAATAAATAAATGGGGGAAAAAATCACGCTGCAGTCAAGAAATCTGACACGATACATAACAAAAACATTCCAGGAACAAGAAATACAGGTGAACCCTCCCTCTTCAGGTGATGTATCAGGCCCAAGAACAAGTTACAGGCATCTTCTAGTTTCTTAAGTATTTTGGTACATCTCATGCTTAATTTCCCAAACCACTGCCACTGAGGAGAGAGGAATCCCTTGCAAATTGCGCAAGTCAGGTCAGTCTCACGCCAGAAGAAATATCATCTGCATTGCAACACTGGCACCACTTCACATTCTCCCCTCACTTGTGTGCCAAAGTTGACCTTTTCTTTCACAGAGACAAAGCAGAATGCAAGCACTTGGAAAACACAGAAAGTCTACACACACACATCCATACACATACAAGAAGCAACACCTTTTGGAAAAATTCATGCTAGATCTACTATACCTGGAACATTTTTGTGAAGATTTTGTAATTGGTGTCCCAACAAACGCATCGCGCAACTCTGCATCATGGGGAGTTGATGTTGTGGCTGGCGGTTCTGTAGCTCTAGGTCTAGAATTACAAGGAAAATGCAACTGACTCCCATTCCCCTGAAGTCCACACATACCACAATTCAAGTTTATTTGACCCCTAGGCACACCCCTAGGAAAATCATCAGACAACCACAAGCCTCTTTCCTGCTCATTAGAATTCTGCTTAAGTTGATGTAAAAAAGACAGAAACGAAGCAGCAACTGGGCAGGAAGTGGTAAAAGATTACTATTCGATCCCACGAGCAAGTCTATCAAAATCTGTACAACGGTACCTTAGTGGTAATCAAAGTTTGATAATGGCTTTGGTCTTGAGTCTGTAAAGCAAGAAGGGAAAAATATCAGCCTTGTGTAATCAAAGTGACGGTGAGTTGTCCACTATATTCCCTCTCCTAAAAGTTACCTTCTCTTAAGACCAATGAAGGCAAACGGTAAGGCTTGGCTCTCTCAACAGCCCGCTTCCTTTCAATTCGAGGAAGGATCTTGCCAGATTGGGCTACTGTAGATCTCCTGGCAACTTTAGAAAAAAAGAGAACAAAAAAGAAATGAATCAAAAATTTCAAATTCAAAAAATATGTCATCTTAAAAGAAGGCAAGAAGTATTACCTTCAGATGTCCAACGTTTAATGCATCCTCTCAGAAGTTCTAAAGAACCTGTCTGGACAGCAGCTGACAATACCGCTTCCACCTGCTCCTCCTAAACATAACAGGCAGAATAAAATGAGAATCTTACCTACTTTCAACACCTGAACTGTCAATGGTGAATGTTTGTTTCTAGCTGTATACTCAGTCAGACATCACAAAGTCAATTCGGAGACATGCAAGCCATTCCACATTCTTTGTCTTAATTTGAGCCACAGGCTGGACTGCTCCTTGGTCTGAGGAGCACAGTAACTTTTCCTCTGACATTTCAACTTACTGAAGGCTAATTCTGATCCATGCCTCTGCAGTACAGGCTTCATGTACTGACTTCCAATTAGCTCTTTTCTGTAACATCCTCTGCCACTACCCATTACGCATTCCGTGCATGTAAGGTTGCCATCAGGAGTGCAGGAAGGGTGAAAGGTTTCTCCACAAACTTTTACTTTGTTCTTTTGGGGGTTTTGTTTAGTTGGGTTTTTTTAAAGACATTCAAAAGTATCTTTCCCTTCTAGGCAAAATCGTTACATTCCAAGGGATTTCTACACAGTGGAATACACATGTGATATTTCCATCTTTTTCTGAAAAATGGTTGCAGGCAAGGAAACACACCAAATGCTATTCACAGTGGCAAACAAAACTGCAAACCAAGCTTCTCGACCCTACTGGTGCAATTTGTCTCACTAACATTCCAAAGGAATCCCTGCTCAAATGCATAACAAGTCTCTGAATGGCACAGTCACAATCCAGCAAAGGCTATTAAAAAATAGATGGGCTGTTCATCACAAAGACTCCATCTCTCATGAAGCTCTTCAGATGAGAGAGAACGGTCAGTGCCAAAGGAAAACCTGTGACAGAGGGGGTGAAGTCACTATGGCGGGATAAAGCAGACAGAAGGCAGTGAGCGTCATGAGATAAAGGTGATGACGGTGTCGCAGCAACAAGAGGGCAGTCTAAGAGGAGTACGTTGGGCTACTGTAGCACGAGGCAAAGGCCGCAGAGGTGAAGATCTGCTTTCACCTGACACCAGTAATCCTTTACCACAGCTCTCTTCCTTGGAAGCAAACGATCGTGTGTAGTGCAGCAAGCTGACGTTTGCAACAGCTCGCATCCCAGCGAGACACCCCCATCATCAGCTACTGCACTAAACTTCATGCTTCGAGAAACTGATGGGGATGAATGTTGCTCTGAGGGAAAGAGGCTTGATGTTGCGCATGACCAGCACTGAGCGCATGCTTCCTTGTGCGTGTCTGTGGCCCAGAATTAAGAGACGGGTCTCTAAAGACAAATCTCTTAGGGCTGTTCCCAGTCAAACTCCATAGTTTGCGGCTAAGCATACTATTTCTTCTGCTAACTCCAGCCAACACTCATATTTCAGGGCAACTGGCAAATAATACAAAAACCACGTTATCATGTCTTGTAGCCTCTCCAGCCCCGCCAAACCAGAGGGCTGTATCTCCCCCTTGATTCCCTCATATGCGCTCACCTGGCTCAAACTGGATGGCTGGACATCGACGAGTCTTGGAGACAGCAAGCCAGCTACCAGACACCTGTGGTAGCTCTCACCAATGGCTTCAATCGTTGAAGGGCCAGATTTCTTCAAAAAATTCAAAGTCTGAAACATCAATCCAAAACTACTGATAAAGGCTGCATTGTTAGTCGGTCACTAAGGGCCTGGGTAACCACTAAGAGAAATTATAGAAACGTCCCCTTAAACTGTCAGAAAGCCTGCATCAGGAATGTGCTTTGGCTTAGCCATCTGAGTAAGCGTTCCTATGCCGAGTCTTAAAGACAGCAGCCAAACCGTTACAGTTTATTTTAAAAATCCTGTGAAACAAAAGAGCAGCCCTTGCAATGATTAAGTATTTTCTAGCTTCTCTCTCAATATACAGGCCTTTCTTTTTCCCTGACCACTGACACAAAATGCATTCTATAGCAGCTAAACTAACACACAACTGTAAACCATGCTTTGGAAAATCCTTTCGATGCTTGTTTGTGCAGAAGCTGATCCACGATGGAAATATTTAGCGAGCTGAAACTTAATTCAACATTATTTGTCACAATCTGGGCAGTGGCTCGGAAGTTACAATTGGGCCAAGTTTGGGAGAAAAAAAGTTTCCATTCTTCTCAAACAGTTAAGTAATTTCTCATTTTCTCCATTCTGTCACCCTTTTTTCAAGTTAATCGGGGATAAAAACTCTAACTCAGGACTATGCAAGCAGTTTGACTGATGGCTCGTAAAGAAGTAACAGCTTTCCCCGACTTCCACAACATTTCTGTTCTTGCTCCTAGAGCAACATTGCATTCCTTTCTAGACATCTAATCCCTGATCATGCTTGCACAGGAGACCGTGGTGGTTTTACAGTCCCAAGAGCGGACCTAAAGCATGAGCATTTGCATAAATCTGGTGACAGGCTACAATTGCAATTACGCGTGTGGATGGGCAGGAGGAGCATAAAATGGTCTTGGACATTGAAAGCAGGGCAACAGAAAGCTTAGAAAACATCCACCTCTTGACATTCTCAACAGAGACAGAATAAAAGGTCACCTCCTTCTGGAAGCTGGTGCAAGTCATGTGAACAACTCCGGAGTTCAGCAAGCACGTGCCATCTGCAGAAGCAACAAACGTTTGACAACTTTCCAGACTCTCTCAGTTATGTTATGACCAGTTTACATTGTTTACATAGCAGTATCTGGAAAGATAGAACTGAGTACTTTGAGCTTCAGTTCCAAGTCATTTCCTTCTATAACCAGCACCACTTCAGAGGTTACATTACAAAAGGAGCAAAACTCCGCAGACTGCCAGATATATTTCACAATAGGAAATACCTTGTTAGTACAACGTCATCAGAGTTGGGTTGGGGGAGTGTGGGGGGTTGGGTTGGGTTTGGTTTTTGTGTGACAGACAATGAACAAGAGAACCGAGAAATAGTATTTGATCTCATTTTAAGCTTATTGCTCTTAAAAGCACTGAAATACCTACCAAAAGTACAGGCACTCGGATTAAAAAACTGCTCCGGTGGTGGATAAAAAGGAGGAAATTCCTGACGTAGACTGCGCTCATGTACCAGAATATCCAAAAGGAGCTCAGGAGAAGTCATGCTTGTTACAGTCTCCAGTGACCACAAAGCAAAATAGGGGCAATCTTGAAGGAACTCTTCTGGCCTTAAAGAAAACAAGTGCGTCAGCTAAACGCTGACATTCAAATGAATTATTTACAGGGATATTGAAAGCAACTTAATAAAAATCTATCTTAGCGAGTCTGGCATTTGAGCATGATACCAGCTGTTAATGTCAAATATGCCCAAATAAGTAGATGGTTTGCCTTGACCATATGTTTGCACTTGCCAACTGAAGACTGCTACACTGGTGTCAGGATATATTGCTGTAAAAGAGAAGACATTGTTTTATTTGCAGAAAATAGGGTAGATCCGATATTTTTAAAACACCGCTTTTGATTTTGGCTTAATTTTGTTCTATCACTCATGAAACACAACATTTACTAAGAGTAGTGAAAATAATTACAGAGTAGCAAACATCTCTGTGACAGGTTTCAGTCATACTGCCCCTTTTGCTTGTTCAAATTGCATCTGTTCTAAGCAAAGTCAAATACACAATTATTAGCTAATTAAGTTCGCCATACATGAAGAGCTGATCAAGACGTTTAGCTAGATGAACTGTTTAGCAAAAAAAAGCATGCTAGGAACACATACATTGCGACTTTTAGAAAGCATACAAATAATTGTCGTATATGCTTGTCTCACACAGCTGGCATTATTCATTTCCAGCTTTGACTCAATGACGAGTTTTAAGAATAGCTCCTTTCCATGCATATTCCGAACGAAAGACCACAATTCTCATACCAAATAAATAAATAAACCCCGACAAACCAGAAATTGGAATAGAGATTTTAACATAAACTATTCACAACATTCACACATCCACACTTACACACACAACACCAGTTCTCTTAATCCAAAGGCATTTCAGATGAAGACCCTTAAGATCAAAGCCCCTTAAGATCGTTGAGTCTAACCATTAACCTAACAGTGACAGGTCTCTTACATACCTCCAGGGATGGTGACTCAACCATTTCCCTGGGCAGCCTGTTCCAGCGCTTTACAACCTTTCCCGTGAAGAATTTGTTTCTAATACCCATTCTAAACCAGACCTGGCACAACTTGAGCTCATTTCCTCTCATCCTGTTACTTGGGAGAAGAGACTGACCCCCACCTCGCTACAACCTCCTTTCAGGTAGCTGAAGAGAGCAAGAAGCTCTCCCCTCAGCCTTCTTTTCTCCAGGCTAAACAACCCCAGTTCCCTCAGCCGCTCATCGCAAGACTTGTGCTCTACACCTCTCACCAGCTTCATTGCCCTTCTTTGGACATGCTCCAGCACCTCAAGGTCTTTCTTCCAGGGAGGGGCCCAAAACTGAACACGGTCTTCAAGCTGTGGCCTCACCAGTGCCGAGTACAGCGGGACAATCCCTTCCCTAATCCTGCTGGTCACACTATTTCTAAGACATGCCAGGATGCTATTGCTCTTCTTGGCCACCTGGGCACACTTTCGGCTCCTATTCAGCTGCCTGTCGACCAGCACCCCCAGGTCCTTTTCCACCAGGCAGCTTTCCAGCCACTCTTAGAATCATAGAGGAGCAACACCCGGGCACTTGACCCGACCTGGCCAACAAGCCGATTTCATACAATGAACATCACATTCAATATCAATTAGAAACTTTGCTGTGAAGTGCTCTCTCTCCCTCGATGGCTGAGATCCTGAGAACTTCTTCCCCAAGCTTGTACTGTTGCATGGGGTTGTTACGACACAAGCGTAGGATCTGGCACTTGGCCTTTGTTGGACCTCAGACCATTGGCCTCAGTCTGGCCAGCCAGCCTGTCCACATCCATCTGTGGAGCCTTCCTACCCTCAAGTGGATCAAGGCTCCCACTCAGCTTGGTGTCCTCTGAAAAATTCTTGAGGGTGCGCTCCATTCCCCTGTCCAGATCATTAATAAAGGTAGGTATTGAAGACATCAGGCCCTAGTACTGAGCCCTGGGGAACACCACCTGTGAGGGACTACCATCTGGATGTAGACACGCAAATAGGTTTGAACGGGGCAAAAAGAGATTCAGATGATAACATTCCAAAGCAGTGGAGAGAATGATCTTATTGTTCAAAGGTGACAGCTGAAGGAATAAAATGCCTGACCAGCATTATACAGATGACCCCACCATACTTCGCTAGAGCATGTCAGCAAGCGTGAAAACTCACCTAGTTTTTACCTTAAAGAAGTCCCACATAACTTAAGCACACGGTGTGTCTTTTTCAATAATCCCGACAATCTAGTCTGTACAGATATTTAAGGCTTTCAGACCCTGTGGCCAGAACAGCATCCATTGCTTACATTCCAAAACCATGTATTTTAAAATAATCAAACACAGGCATCAGAACAAACCTTCATTAATGCTATCCTCTCTGTCAACAGGGCTGAGAAATTTTTCTACGGTCTGACAGCTGAGTAATTTAATACTGCTGATCTGCCCTCTCAAGGGAAAGACTCCACCCGTGACATCTAAAGTGTACCTCTCGTCACAGTTTTTCAAACCCTGGGGAAACAACAGAAGATACAAAGGGTCATTTTGAGATAAAAACATACATTATAGCTAAATATGAAAGAAAGTCTATATCTCATATAATAAGCATATTTTACTGCGTATATTTCCCATGAGCTTATTTGTGACGATAAATAGAAACTACAAATGACGTGCAAGAGAATTCAGCGTCAAATCCCAACAGGTAAGTTTGCCGGTACAGACCAGGCACATTTTCAAACTCTAGCATTTCCCTAACATTATTCAGATCTAAATGTGTTTTGCAGACTTCCTTGCAATATCAAGGTTTCTTTATAAACCTAAATATATATCTACAAAGAGATATCTGAAATAATGCAGCACGCATGCACACAAAGCTCTTTCCTCCATGTCTTGGTCACAGAACTGATGAAGTCAGAGAAGTCACGCCATCGCAGCAGCTAAAGCTCTGTCGAGAGGTATGATCTAGAGACACATTGCCAGAGTGAACGCACATCCCTCGCTGGGAACTACGAGAACTTCTTACTGATGAACAATCTTCTTTCAAACCACGTAAGCTCCTGCCACCTCCTCTTCTCTTCTTGTCAGAGACTGATTAATGGGTGAATTGGGTGAAATGGGTGAATGGCCCTCAGGTCCTTCACCGAGCACAGCCAACAGCAAAAGGGGAAAACAGAGAGGACATGGGATGCACATGGCCAAGGCATTAAGGATCACAAAGCACTACAGAGTAAGCAAACTACTTTGAGATACACTGAAACCCCGGCAGGATTGTGTTCAACCCCTGATGCCACCAGTTGCTAAGTAAGCATTAATTAAAATGAACTGTCTTTCCAAACACAGCATTGGTTCAAACTGTCTGCTGTACGGTGCAAGACTGGGCGTACTGTGGACACCAAACAAAAAAAACAACAAAAATCCACAATCACCAAACAAAAACCAACCCAGAAACGGATCATGCCATGTTCTACCCAAGTTTCCTAAAATTTTCCTAAACTAGCATGAAACAACACATTCCCATATGATCTCATAACATACATCTAATTCACCTGAGAAGAGACCAGCTTTCTCTTCATAGTTCCAGGAAATGTTTCAAATAAATATCAAGGCTGTCTAAAACCAGTAATAATTATAAAAAATTATGTTTTTCATTCCTAACAAAAAAAAGGCTAACATTTGCTCTGAAGCCTGTGCAGTCCGTTCTGTTTTCTCAGACACCTTTCAAAATAACAGACATGTGCAGAGGAGATAAGGAAAATGAAAACCATCTCTTTGAAAAACTGATGTGAAGCATAGGCAAAGAGCCTCATTTTTGGTACAGAATGAATGATCACTACACCCAATTTTAATAAAAGATGTTGTCCTGAACGAGACATCCACCACTCCAAAAGACAGTTTCATCAGGTAAAGTCCTAAAACTCCAGAAACCTGTCAGAGACTAATTTTAAGAGCTAGAAATTTAGACTTTCATTCATATATGAAGAGCCAGTCCTCCACAAAGAGGGCGCAGAGGGGAAGGGCAAAATAATACCAAACAATTCCTGCCTAAGACAACTTCTGAAGCAAAGCAGTCTATTTGAAACTTCCCACACTGGGGCAAGCAAATCCCACTTAAGGAACTCCATTGTATGGAAGAGATGAAGGAGGGACTGTATTGACCAGTAAAATAGGAAGAGAGTTTTCAAATGAGATGCACCGGTCACACTCCGATATGAAAGTAGACACTTTTCTGCCAGTGAGTATGGAAAGAAACTTGTCTCAGACAGCCATGTAGGCAGACAGTCATGTGGTACCGACCAATCTGTGATTCCAAGGAAGTGTTCTAGGACTAAAAGTGCCCACGGTAGAGTACAGATCCTGGCCTAATGCACCTTTGGGGGCTTGTCCTGTTGAGAATATGCAAGACAAAGGATCAAAATAGGAGGAAAGACTTGCTCTGAATTAAGATTACTTTCCCCTCAAAAAGGTTTTGGAAGACTTCCGAGCATACTACTGAATAGAACTCTACATTACACAGATGCGCCCTATATCTGTTACATACCAGAGGTATAATGATACCTCACCTGCATTTTAAACGCACCACCTTTGGAGCCAGCTTGTACATTTCTGTATTCTCTTCTGAACAAGTCATCCCACTGTTTACTGTATTTACATATTTTGCTGGCTCTGAGAGTAGATTCAATAGGTAACCCAGCCAAAAAGAAGAACAAGTTATCTTTACAGCTACAAGGTTTCAGAATCATCAACACGTAAGAGACGCTGTAGGTACGTTTCATGTGAAGTCCAGCTGACAGAGCTCAAAAGGAAACCAAGAAACTAAACCCAAAGATCAGCAAAGAAGAAACAGGTATAGATGACCGTCTTTGGAGAAAGGGAGACAGAGGGAAGCTTATTCAAGTCTGCAGGTTGGTTAAACAAAGCTATTCGAGGCCCTGTCTTTTCTTCCTACATGCCCTGAATTGCTGTTTAAGAATAATTTTATTTGTAAAAGCTGCTTCCTCTTCAGGAATTGAATTGATAGGGGCTCTTTGCAGACGAATCTAGTTGCAACACACGACACTGCAGCACAAAATTGTACGCCTTGTTTTCAAAAAGCATGCACAAAGGCCAGGCCCAAGAAGACTCAGCAAAAGACTACTTTTTTTCCAGTCAGCTCTGAATTTTGATGGTCAATATTACCCCTGCGAACTCAGCTGATGCTCACCCACAGAAAGTAACTCTTCTTTTCACACGCGTGCACATCTTACCTCATACATGACTTGTCCTGATGCCAAGCACTTTCTGTCACCAAATGTTAACTGCAACAGATGTAAACTCAGCACATCACCTTTGCTGAAAAGGGTATCAATGAGGAAATTAGATTACAAAGATGCTTTATAATCCTCATAATCATTTCATTAGTTCTAGACCGACGTTTTCTTAATAGCACGGTCTTGCTGACAAGAAAAACACTGCTTCCCAAAACACGGTAACTGGCCACATTTAGCCACTAAAATACATAAGAGGACATTTTGGCACTAAAAGCTCCAAGGGCAAATGCTAACCATACATTTTTAAAGCTTTAATAGTTGCATGGACTAAAAATTGTTGGATAGGCTTCTTCACAGCCAAGAGGTCTCGATCACAACTGCTTTAAAGTCAAACTTAAAAAGACTGTCGCTCTCGGAACGGCTGAGCTGATGCTGAAAGAGAGAGAGATCTTTCTCCCCTTCCCTTACCACCAAAGTTCCGGTCCCTCTCCTGCACCCGCTGCACCCTCCCGCATTCAGATGTGATGCAGTCGTCCAGCAGGAAACCATTGACTTCTCTGCTGAATCCTTCCCTGCCAGGTGAGCTGAACTGGCTCACGAAGGCTCACTGGTTCACAACTGCCGAAGCTGGCACAAGGCAATCGCCAATACTGTCACCGCCCTCCTTTAGGGGCAGCAGGCTGTTGTATCGGCACCTTTAGTCTTCTAGATCTGCAGCCTCAACTGCTTTTAATGGTATTTTAATACCATGCTTGGAACATCAAACAAACCGTGAAGCAGTCAGCAAGAAACAAAAGGAAATCATTTAAGAATGCAAGCACAAAAATGCAGCCACAGTTGCTTTGCCTTCTTTCTGAAGGCGGGAACTACCAGGTCCCTCTTCACATCTCTTAAAGCCTGTAAAAATTGCACTGTCAGCTTAAAACCTTCCCTACCTGACAGAATCTCCTGCATAGCTCAAGAAACAAAACAAATATACCTGTATCGACTGTATGCCGACAAACATATTAAAAAAAAATAAAATTCAGTGGCTCACAGTGTTTATTCACCTTTCCTGTGTAGACTGAACAGCCCACAAGTAGCAACAATTGAGAGGATCATTCTCAGGCTCTTGAAAAGTGACAGCATAGACAGGAATCCTTCCTCCTTCAAGCTGAGAGTGGTGCCTACAACGTTAAAAAAAAGAAAAAGAAAAAGAAAAAGAAAAAGAAAAAGAAAAAGAAAAAGAAAAAGAAAAAGAAAAAGAAAAAGAAAAAGAAAAAGAAAAAGAAAAAGAAAAAGAAAAAGAAAAAGAAAAAGAAAAAGAAAAAGAAAAAGAAAAAGAAAAAGAAAAAGAAAAAGAAAAAGAAAAAGAAAAAGAAAAAGAAAAAGAAAAAGAAAAAGAAAAAGAAGAAAAAGAAAAAAAAAGAAAAAAAAAGAAAAAGAAAAAAAGAAAAAGAAAAAAAAAGAAAAAGAAAAAAGAAAAGGTGAGCCTACCGGCCCTAACTGTTTGTAGAAGGGTAGAAGCTTCTTCCATGAAAAGAAGACCTTACGAGCTTATCCTCAAAGTACAGAATGTCATACTTCCATCTCATACAAGTGAGTCAAGGAAGAGACTACTGTATATGCAACAGTCAAGAGGTGAGGAAACTCCTGTCCAGCAAACACAATAACCTGGGCTTATGTCCTCCTCTGCCTCAGGAGGAGGAACATCATAAAGGATTACTTCAGCAGCCAGGCAAAAGATTGCTCCTACTGTTGTAGCCTACTTCAATATTGAACTTCAGATGCAGCATATCTTCTGAACAAATTTAAAACAGTGCCAAACACAAGTAGCTTCTCATTTCTTGGACTACACAAAGCATTTTTCTTCCAGACTTGTGAATCTTATTGGTACCTTCACAGTCCATTCTTGCCACCTAATTATTCCTCCACTGGCTATGCATCCAACAGCTTCTGGTGAGTCGCTGCAGACGTGCTGAAGTGAATCCCTGTCTGAAGCTGGCCAAATATTTCAAGTGAGATTGCTCTTTGGCAGATCTTAAATCACCTCTTAATTTTTCTTACTTATAAATTTACACCTCCCTTATTCTCACTGCCAAGTGTTGCAAGCAAACTTTCATTCACATGCATCGTTGCCTCAGAATGGGTCAATCTCTGATTTCAGTCAAAGCTGACGTGGAGGAAAGAATATATTTTCAGGCACAGATCAGCTGCTGATTTTTCATCTCTCACTTGTTTCCTCCTGCACATTTTAACGACTAGCATCACCAAAATCACACCACTAACATACTTCAGCCTTTCAAAGTATGCCCTAGATGCAGTTACTGGATCTGAAAAAGAGTTCCTCAAATCAGTTTCATCAAAATACGCACACAGAGAAACAACAGTTTCACTGAATACTACTGGTAGAACAGACTGTCTGATAAAAATCGGCTCTATCACATCCCAACTGCTTGACGTAACCCAAAGAAGCATGCTTTCCACAATTCCTCAATCCACAGGCACAATAAGGAAAACAATCCCAGTGCACGGAGGAGAAGGCCATCCACTTAATGCAGGTATGACTTAAAAGGTATTGCAGAAGAGGATTTCTACACATTCCAAGATTGTACTCATACTGGGTTCAGTCCCTGAAAAAGTCCTCTTTAAATTCACATACTTCCTTAGGCAAAAAATGGAGACCGCTGCCCCTCCAGGCGTGGCCAAGGGTAAAGGCCTACTTACTCCCTCTTCAAAGTTTTCATGTTCCACAGTGACAGATAGCCGTCTGAAAAAAACACAGCGAGCTGGTTGCTTCTGCTTATGTAGCACAGGGTTGACATTGCTGTTCCGGAAGGATTTTCTAAATAAAACCAGAGACGTCTCCCTTCTCTGGTCACAGCTTCTCTTCTCTGTGGGACTTGAGCAGGACTTCTAGTGACAACTTCCAGATCTACACACACAAAACAATGAATGCGTGATGCCATTTAGCGTGCATTTTATATGCTGACGTCACAAAACCCATAATCTAATTCAACCATCCCAGGCAAAATACCAATTTATGCAACACTTTTTGCCATTTCCATTTTGTATTTCTTCAAAGAACATAAGAACTCTCTGATCGGACATGTATTCTCACTCGTAGGCGAAAACCAAGTAAAAGCGTAACCTTCGTAGACAAATTCCTCTTGGACTCCATACATCAGGAGTTTGGGCCTCACAGTGAAGCTATTTGAAGTGACACCAACTCCTGAAGCCACTGTTGTAATAGTTGAAACAGTGGATGCAATCTGAATACACCAATCAGAGATTTCATTCACCCAAATGCAGGGGGTTTGATAAGTTGGATTTCTTTTAGAAAACAAGCCTAGAATTTGCCCCAAGTCAATTAAGACGAGCCAAAGAACGTTCCTAAGAAATGGGGCACCTCCGACACAACTTCCTACCAGGCAGCTGCACCGACTCAGATGGTAAAACTCCCACACCTCACTGGCAAGAACCATAGTGACACAGGGATCTCGGTGGGAGAGGGCATTCATAACACTAGAAGGAGTAATCAGCCACTCCTAGCTTTAATCAGTTCAGGACTATACAATGTCAGACCGCCACCTGCAGTCAGTACTCACAAATGTCTGCACACTAGTATCTTCAAAGCGGGATGCATACTGCTTCTTTAAAAGACACACATTTTCTTACACCTCAATTCATGTTTAAAAACTGCAAGCTTACCCAATGCTTCGATATCGTTCTCACTGCAAGACAGATCATCCAAACAGAGGTCAACCAGAAGTAGATGACCAACATCTGTAGCCACTGCTACCACTCCAGAGAGCCATCGCAGACTCTGATGAAGGTGCTGAGTGCTCACACTGGCTCCTCCGTGACTCGTTATGGGCTCTATAGCAGTTACCTACAGGAAAACTACAAGTTAATATTTCAGCTGTTTGACAACTCAAGTCGAAATCATTCAAAAGGGAAGCCAGAACTGGCACATCACAAACAAGAAAGTAAATACAGGAGCATAAGACTTAAAAACAAAGCATGGTTTCTGATTCTATCAAGGAAAAAGAAAAAGAAAACAGCCCTGTACAAAAATCTCTTATTGCCTTCCCTTTACTGTATTTCCTACAGCTATTTCACGGAATTAACTTCAACTGAAACGGTGCATTCTATTATTACAGCTTACCAACTTCCATTTCCTACTTAGAAATAATGAACTATGGAAGGAAGAAGCGCACGCTGCTCTCTAACATGCCAAGCAGTCGGCATGCACCTCTATCACAAGGTGAGGACAGATTTTTCAGCACATGTTGCAACACGTCCCAGGACAATACCGACTGCCAGAGCAGAGCACAAGCACACGAAGCTATACAACAAAAGGACACAGGCTATCATTTAGCCCTCTCACAAAATGCAACCCAATGCAAACAGGAAGCTTTACATTACAGGAAAATAAAGCAAGGAAGTGAACTTCACAAGGTAGTCCATTTTTTACCTTTTATTTTTACCCCCAGAGGTGGGGAAAAATAACCAAAAACCAAAGTCCCAAAGGTTTCTCCTCTCCCCTATCAAGCACTTGTTGCCACTACTCTGCCTGGCGACCTGCTCCACAATTTACCTTTCATCTTGCTCACAAGAATTCTAATCTTAGAAGCACCCGGAGCAATTTAGACCACTGTCATTTCCTGTTTCAGATTCCCTCTAAATCAAATCAAATTTCCAGTCTTCTCTCCTACTCGAAGGACTATCGCAAGCATTTTGATTGTTCCAATTCTTGCTGCTCCAAGTCTTGAGGACTGTTATGAGGGAAGCAGAAATACGCTACACAGCTTGCTGCACAATTAGCCAAAGTTCAAGTGTTGCTTCCAACTTCTTTCTCTTCTAAGATTGTTTCCGTTGTTCAACTGGCTCCAAATGAATGTTCTCCATTTGTACATATGGTCTTCCAACAACATTTCCCGATTTTAACACTGCCATTTACCACCTAGAAGCTCCTGAAACTGCCTAGTTTTCCACTGCGCTCTGCACAGGCTTTTCATATGCTCCTAGACTAATGCCGACTCATTCTGGGAATGAACTCAGAAAACTTTTCTCAGCTCACAGGATCCAAATGCTACCCCTCTGCCTCATACAAACCAGGAAACCTTGGGAAATTACCATTCCATACTTCTGAAACATACAACCATTATAAACCCATTTAACAGAACTAATGTTTTTAATTCAGAGTTGCTTTTACTAGAAACCAATTCCAATAAGACTCCTTTAACATTTTCAGTTTTCTGCTGCATTTCACATGTGTATCATCCAGAGGGTAAAAAGAGCGGTTGCCATGATAAAAAAAAAAAAAAAAAAAAAAAAAAAAGCCAATATTCTTTATAAGCTTGTAAGTTCCGTTTTCTAAGTCATTCCTTTTCTCTCTGAGCGAATACACACCTACTCTTCCACTAAAAGACAGTCATACCCTCACTACACATACCCTGTATTAATACACTCATGGATTGACACCTCGGTCTGGAATTACTTGAAGTTGGTGTTAACCTGGACAACTCTGTTTTCCACAGAAGTCAACAGTCCAACCAGCAACACCTGTGTCCTGCCTATGCTCATCTAACTAATCTCAGAGCAAAAAGACAGGAAGCGAAATGAAAGCAACAGACCAGACGTGTTTGTAATCAAGAGCATTCAGGCCATAAGAGCAGAAATTCAGATAAGCTTTGGCTTTATTCCCAAATTCACAACCTTCATCAAACAACAGCCAACTTTTCCCCCCAAGGCTTTGTCATATTTTCTCCTGAACCACTCTTTTTGTGGTATGGAAAGACTCCCTGATACAACTGAGACTTATAACTCTATTTGGTTTCAAATCACTTCTGTAGACACAGATTCGATACGTGACATGTTCCTTCTTACCCTTTCCTGTTCCTCTTCCCAGCTTGCTTAGATTTCAGAAATAAAACTTAATAAAGCTACGTCCTTTTTCACACACATAATTTACTTATTGATTATACGCCTATGCCAGCACACAACTTGTCTTTCCAGCTACAACTCTCAGATTTACCCAGACGGTAGGCAAACGAACCCAGTGGAGCACCAACCCAACTCCTCGCTTTAGAAAGTACCGCAATACAAATGCTTGAGACGAGTAAGCACACTGTAGCATTACAAACAAGCCGAACAGAAAAATGTGGTCTGCTCTAAAGTCACCTGCTTGCTAGGCTGAGATTCATGGGAAAGGGTCCAAGTCATTTACAGCACAACTATGGAAGACCGAGATCTTTGAAAGATGGGATTCCTGACAGAAATTTCATTCTGACAGAAAAAAGCATTTCAGAAATGTCTGTTACAGACCTGTTAAGGGGTAGTGATTTATTTTTTCACTTGTGCCAAACAAAAGGTATTTTTCAATGCCCTTTTGTGGAAGTGGAGAATCAGGTAACTTTGTGCTCTACGATAAAACTAGAAAACTTGGTTTACTATCCCTAAACTCAAAAGATAACAGTACCATTGTGCCCAAGATTTTACCTCAAGGCTCTCTCAGCTGGATACTCTCAAGTGACAGTATGTTAATGCACTAGACAAGAAATACCCCTACAAAGAGGCGCTCCAAAGCTTGTCCTGAGACAGGGTCATGCAGCACCTAACAACATAAAAGCTTCGCTTCTCCAATTAAAAAGTACGTACCATTCCAGGAAGAACAACTGATTCCACCACTCGTGATGTTCCAAGGTCGTACAGACAGAGAACGCTTCCCTCTGCTTCTTCCAACCCAACCAGCAGTCCAGTTCTCTTCTGCCAGGAAAACTCCTTCACCACACGAACAGTGGGAGGCTGTTTCTTTACTCCACTGAAACTGTGCGCAGAGAGCCGCTCTGCTGTCACAGAGTTCACTACCTCAAGCTGAGGACCACGCGCCAACCACGCTAGGCCATTCCTCCCTGGAAGAGAAAAGAAAGCTGGCTAAAGCAAATGTCCAAGAGAAGACTGAAAACAACTGAAAAATCACAGTCACTGCCCCGTTCCTTCCCTCAAAGGACCTACCAGAGGAAGACCGACTTACCTCGTTCTGGTCAATTCCTTAAATCACCCACTGAAATCCTCAAACCATACCTCTTAAAATTAACAGCTTTATTTATTCTTTTGCATTTCTACCTGTCATTCCTGCACTGAAGAATCTGGATTGTTTGGGATAAAGATTACAATATCTTGACCTACAGTCTTTAGACCACATTTGTCTTGGTTTTGCTAGAAATCATCGAAATGCATATGGGAATGCAAATCTTCAAGCGGGCTTCCCACATAACAAATCTAAGCCAATTCATTCCTTGTTGATTAATTGTCCTTGACACAGGCCTACTTTGGGCAGGGATTTGGACCTCAACAAGACATTCTCTTAAAACGGGCACCGCATGACTAAATGTAAACTTTTACATGTGCTGGTCACACGAAGAATTCAACATGTTTTGTTTCACTGAACTACTTCAAGCTCCAAGGAAGTGTTACCTCAATTACAGCCTTTACAGTCAGGTACATAGATTCTACCTGCTCTTAACAGAAGCCTAGACATCCAGACAGGCACCCGGCTCTGCTTTCAGATCACCTGCAAAGTCACAGAATCACAGAATCACAGAATTATCAGAGTTGGAAGGGACCTCTAGAGATCATCTAGTCCAACTCCCCTGCTAAAGCAGGATTGCCTAGAGCACATTACTCAGGACTGCATCCAGGCGGGTCTTGAAAATCTCCAGGGAAGGGGACTCCACAACCTCCCTGGGCAGCCTGTTCCAGTGCTCTGTCACCCTCACCGTAAAGAACTGTTTCCGTGTATTTGAACGGAACTTCCTGTGTTCTAACTTGTGCCCATTGCCCCTCGTCCTGTTACTTGGAACCATTGAAAAGAGCCTGGCTCCATCCTCCTTCAACCCACCCTTTAGATACTTGTATGCCATAATAAGGTCTCCCCTCAGCCTTCTTTTCTCCAGGCTAAAGAGTCCCAGCTCTCTCAGCCTTTCCTCATAAGGGAGATGCTCCAAGCCCTTAATCATCTTAGTTGCTCTTCGCTGTACTCGCTCCAGCAGTTCCCTGTCCCTCTTGAACTGGGGAGCCCAAAACTGGACACAGTATTCCAGTTGTGGCCTCACCAGTGCAGAGTAGAGAGGAAGAATGACCTCCCTCGACCTACTGGCCACACTCTTCCCTATGCAGCCCAGGATTCCATTGGCCTTTTTGGCGACAAGGGCACATTGCTGGGCCATGGATAATTTACTGTCTACCACAACCCCCAGATCCTTCTCCTCCAAGCTACTTCCCAGCAGGTCCACCCCTAACCTGTACTGGTGCCTAGCATTCTTCCTCCCCAGGTGCAGGACCTTGCACTTGGTTTTGTTGAACCTCATTAGGTTCTTCTCTGCCCAGCTCTCCAGTCTGTCCAGGTCACGCTGGATGGCAGCATGGCCCTCTGGGGTGTCAGCCACCCCACCCAGTTTGGTATCATCAGCAAACTTGCTGAGGATACACTCTGCCCCCTCATCCAGGTCATTAATGAATATATTAAACAAAATTAGAACGAGTATTGACCCCTGGGGGACACCACTGGTTACAGGCCTCCAACTAGACTCTGTGCCGCTGATCACAACCCTCTGAGTTCTGTCCCGCAGCCAACTCTCAATCCACCTCACTGTCACCTCATCTAGCCCATAAGTCCACTACCTAATCTGCTTAGCCGCTTTCAGCAGCTCTCCCGGGGTACTGATCTGCATACTAGTAGATACTTTGGAAATATGGCTGCAGCGCTTAACAGCATTATCCTCTTCCTTCTGTTTTTATTCAGACTAGAAAAGAAAAAGCAGGGGGGATGCCTCTGTAACAGCCTAAAAGAACTATTTCTGCACGTGATGTTACGATGGTCATAGAGCTTGAGCCGCTGAAAATAAATACCGCCCAAAACACCACTATTCCCTTTTTGAAAATTGTTTCTTATGTAATTAAAAATTGAGGAGGGCTCACTGACTGAGCATGTTTAAGTAAACTATTTGAATTGCACAAGATCGGTGCAGGTTGTTATAACTTCAAAGTTTAACTATACCAATGTTCTAATATTAGCATTCGTTGAAGCATCCTTTTTGGTCTCGCTAAACCTGATGCACCTTAACAGCACCAACCTGGCACAGTTGATACTATGACCTGATGCTTCCGGTAACCTCCAGGCAATAACAACTTTATACCAAGTCCAAATTTAAAGGAAAATGCTCACCTCTAGAAATCTTCCTGCACAGCACAGAATTGCAGCTCCTCTCCTCTTCCCCAACTGCCTCAAGAGTCACCTCTGGAAACTGCCGCAGACTGCTCGTTACGTGAGCCCTCAGGTCTTGCATTCTTCACTGTAAATAAAAAAAAAAACATTGACCAAACAGACTCATGTCAGCCATAAATATTCTTGAGATTGACACAAGTTTCATCAGATGAAGGGAAAAATCTCCTAGGCATCACCTGTATCTCTTTTCCTTAAAAAAGGGGCACTCAGGACAGTTTTTCCTCCCACAGCGGAGCCAAAGGAGAATCCTTTGCTTTTCTGATGCCCGTGAGATCCCCAACAAAAGTGACAGAGAAGTATGGATGTGATAAATAACAGGAAAAAAACAGTACACTGAGTTCAAGGCTGCTCACACAGGTGAGTAAGAGGAGATCTGAGAAAAATCCTATTGGAAAAAGCTTCTCAGTAACAGGCACAAGTTTCCAAGCTGAAGAGAGGATTTCATAAACCATGTTGACTTCGCTGCCACCAAAAGAAAGGTCTTGCTGCCACCTCCCATCTCTCCATCTGCCCCTTTCTTCTACTACTGTACTCCTGTGGGCTTACCTTGCGCTGCCTTGAACACTTCTTAGAACACTTTGTGAGCCAACTTACCTCCCTAAGCAGACAGGAAAATAAGCCAGAAAAGGAGACAGTGTTCCACCAGGTTAGAGAGTGCAACTGGCTTGCAGAGAGAACTCGCAAGTGTAAAAGGCGGCACAAGGAAGGGGGCAGGACAACACGTTGGGAAGAAGGAGAAGGAATTCGTCCGTGTGCGTTTTGTGGCAGTAAGCCGGTATGCTAGCTCAGGCACGGGTGAACACCACACTCCGTTTGCAGGGAGAGCTAAAAACCCCTTTGCTTTTAGAAAGGACACCACCCAGGACACAGTCGGTCCACTTAGAACTCCCTCTTGCACGGAGAGGCCCCCCGTCTCACTGAGAAAGGCTGCAGCTGACAGGCGTCGCTCCTTCCTTCAGCCAGAGGTGGAAGCCAAAGTCATTTCAGGGAAGTGGTACTTGGTGATCAGAGAAGGGATGACATTGTGTGCCTCTACTCAGATCACATTTTCTAAGGAAACAGGACAAAGAGTGGGAAGAAGCCAAAGAAGAAGAAATGGAAGGAAAAATAAGTTCTTTTGAGAAAAACAGCATCCACTTTGTTGAACAACAGGTCAAGATCACAGAATCGCAGAATGGTCAGGGTTGGAAGGGACCTCTGGAGATCATCTAGTCCAACGCCCCCCTGCCCAAGCAGGGTCACCTACAGCAGGTTGCACAGGACGGCGTCCAGGCAGGTTTTGAATGTCTGTGGAGTGGGAGACTCCACCACCACTCTGGGCAGCCTCTTCCAGTGCTCTGCCAGCCTCAAAGTAAAGAAGTTCCTCCTCATGTTAAGATGGAGCTTCCTATGTTCAAGTTTGTGCCCATTACCTCTTGTCCTATCGCTGGGCACCACTGTAAAAAGGCTGTTCCCATGCCCCTGGCACCCTCCCTCTAAGTACTTATAAGTATTAATAAGATCCCGCATCAGTCTTCTTCTCTCTAGACTAAAAAGACCTAGGTCCCTCAGCCCTTCCTCATGAGAGAGATGCTCCAATCCCCTAATCATCTTAGTAACCCTTTGCTGGAACCTCTCCAGCAGTTCCCTGACCTTCCTGATCTGGGGAGCCCAGAACTGGACACAACACTCCAGATCTGGCCTCACCAGGGCAGAGTAGAGGGGAAGGATGACCTCCCTCCACCTGCTGGCCACACTCTTCTTGATGCACTCCAGGATGCCACCGGCCTTCTTGGCCACCGGGGCACATTGCTGGCTCGTGGTCATCCTGTTGTCCACCAGGACTCCCGGGTCCCTTTCCACAGAGCTGCTCTCCAGCAGGTCAGCCCCCAACCTGTACTGACGCACAGCGTTATTCCTCCCCAGATGCAGTACCTTACACTTGCCCTTGTTGAATTTCATAAGATTCCTCTACGCCCAACTCTCCTGCCTGGCCAGGGCATGCTGTATGGTGGCACAGCCTTCCAGCGTGCCAGCCACTCCTCCAGTTTTCTGACATCAGCAAACTTGCTGAGGGTACACTCTATCCCTTCATCCAGGTCATTGGTGACTATATTGAATAGGACTGCACCCCGTACTGACCCCTGAGGGGCACCACTTCTTACTTACCACTTCTCCAACTAAGCTCTGCAACACTAACCGCAACCCTCTGAGCTCTATCTCTCAGCCACAAGTCAATCATTATTAATTGAATTATTATTCATAGTATTAAAATATTATTAGACTTATAATATTAGCAGACTAATAATAGATAATAATGTATTTTTATAATTATATTATGTTATTCATATAAAAATATCATTCGACGTATAATTATAATAAATTGTATTATTAATAATATTAATGTATTCTTATTAAGGACTGGTTCAGTGACGTTTTCCCCAGAACAACAGCAAGCAACTCACAAGGACTGGAGGAGCAGTAGATGAAAAGGTCACTTTCTGCGCCTTAGTAGTCAGCTTCAGTGAATTCGTATTTTGCTGTATTTTACTCCTGCGGAAAGAGGATTTAGTGAGTGAGTCAGCAGGTGATTAGTGAGTACCACTGGCTTGGGTCTTTCCCACGTAGGCAGAAAGCCACCCCCCGATGTTTTAGGCAAAACCCCTCCATTTAAACCAAACCCTAAGTTTTACTCTAGAAAGCCACTAGAGTAACAGAGACGGTCTCATTTCACTCAAGTGCAGCCTACAGATTGTCTTGCCAAGTTTGTGCAGATGCTCTGCAAACACAAATCTACAGCAGAGGTGAGAAGACAGAATTTCAGCTCTCTGTCCCAACAGCCCCCAACAGCTAAGGTCCTGTACCTGATGCAGACCATAGCTTTGATTTCCCTTTAAAAAACATGCAAACAAACAGAAAAACCACCACCAGAAACAACAAGGCAAACACCACAGATCAGAATTTGACACTGGAGCCACGTGACCCTGCTGCCCCCTACACTTATTCCCTAACATGACTGTGCTTTCATTCCAGAGTGGCAATCCCCATCCAACATGGCTAAGCTCACAAACGTTCCTCAAGTCACTTCTGACACTACGCTCTTTTTCACCTCGCTCGGTGCACCTGGACAGACAGACGTAGGTGCCGAGCGTCTCGGTACAGAACACACACGCAGCCTTCCCGACAGAGGGAGGCAGTCGTGAACAAGACACTTTCCAGCGTACTGCACCGCTTGTCCCTCCCAGCACCAATTTCAGAATCACAGAATCGCAATGAAGAGGAAGGCCTTCCCCAATCACCAGAGGTCGTCTGGGCCAGCCCCGCTGCTCCAGCAGGGTCACCTGTGGCAGGCTGCCCAGGACCGTGTCCAGGTGGCGGTTGAATACCTCATTCTGAAACATACTTTTACAAAGAGCAACCTGACAAGCTGAACCGCAAAAACACTGGCAACACATGCAACAGGCCCAGCTTTATGGTGACTCTCTCCTGTCAATTTAAGGGTTCTCTCCACCACACCACTAAAGCAATACCGCACCAGCAAAGGCTTGTCACCATTAGTTCTCTAAAACTGGAGCCAACAGCTTACTCGGTAGAAGACGGGAGATTAATAGAAGCCCGATTACGTTCGTCTTACTCTCTGAAAAAAGCAAACTCCAGGCAAATCAATGTCGGAAAAGCAGTTGGTGCAGCAGGTGCACATCAACCTCAGGAGACCAGAGGTTAATGTATCTGTTTGCCCGTTACCGGGAAACACGCCTGAGCCATGGCAACCTAGTGGTGCTCCCACTCCTTCCAGGCTTCCTCCAGCCCAGACTGCCACATCACCTGCATGCTCTGCATCTGCCACTCGTTCTCAGCCAGCAGAAACATTTGTCCCCCCCTGCCTACAACATCCTTACTTACACTTCTTTTGGGCTTTTGCCTTGAGCAAACCACCAACGCTTGATAAGGGAACTGACTTTGGCAACCCAATGTGCCAGTGCTGCAAATGACGACGGGCACCATTTCTCAAAGGCAGAGCTGTCTTCTTTTCCTTTGACCTTTTCAAAAGCAATGTGTCTGGGGAGAAAAAAAACCAAAACACAACTTTGGAAAAAAGTCCCAAGTCACAGAAATTAAGTACTACTCCCGTATTGACAGGCATAAACGCAGCAGTGCTGCTAAGCAGCCTTAACACAGCAGAGCACGAGCTGGCCGGCAGGCAGTAAGGGGAGAGCATCCACTGTTGTGGAGTGCCCACTCAGGACAAGGCTTCTGGTGGTCTTGGTTCTCATGAGCCTCATCTCAGGGTCAGATGGAGTCCTAATCCAGACACAACAAGGGGTGTGCTCCCGCACGCGTGTCAGGGCTGAGCAGGGGTAGCGCAGGTCTCCTCTCTCCCACCCAACTCTTTTGGAAGACTTGAAACTGGCATACCAGGGTTCACATTTTGTAAAATGCCTCTGATAACTTTCATTTACAACTGGACTTGCATTTACCACTGCTTTGTTCCTGATCTTTTTCTCCTTTTAAATAGGAAAATACATAAAAGACAAAAAAAGAAGCTGTTAGCCAGGCAATCCCAGCAAACAAGATTTCCTGTAAAACGTGACTTTTCCTCTTTTTCTTCTTCTTCTTCTTCTTCTTTTTCTTCTGTTCTTTTTCCTGTTCAGAAATATCCCGTGTAGCTCTGGAACTTCACAAGTGGAAACGTCTCACGGCCACTTTGCTCTGCAGGTGGAAGCATCTGCTGCCCTCTCTTGTACTGCTACCAGCGGTCACCGCCTGGTTTGCTTTGGACCCTGCCAGCCCGGGAAAATCCCCTCCTCTCCAGCTAAGCCTGACTTGCAGCAATGCAGCCACAGCTGCTGTGCCCCTGGTATGCGGTGCAATGTGGGATGGGGTACTTCCAAACCAGACCTCATCCACCCCAAGTGTGGGTACGCCAGGTAGGCGGACAAATCCCCTGCAGAGACAACTCCAGCTGCCCCTGCACAGAGCTGGCTCCGGCGTGGGGAGTTTCTTGGTCTGCGTCCCTCGGCACGTGAAAGCAATTCAGCTCTTTGCAAGATTGAATCGATGCTGGCAAAATTGAATTTTCTGTGCCTGATATCTCCTAATAGGCAGGCTGCTGCAGCTACAAGGTCACTGAGCCGTGATCCACTTTGGCATGACAGCCGTGTAAGCGCCTGAGCTCTTTTTGGGGCAGCTGGAATAAGATGGAACAAGTCGTGCTGGAGTCCCAGCAAAAGCCTGACTGAAAGGACAGCAAAGAGAGCGGTGTTCAGTCCTGAGCCCCAGAAAGGGCAGGAGGAGAGCAAAGGGGAGGAGAGGGGGTACCTTCTCCTCCAGAAGGACCCAACAGACTGGGAAAGCGTCCGGGAAGCGAGCTGCTCCTGGGCAGGCAGGAATAGCTCTGTGTGGCACTGTCGCTGGGATCTGGCACTGGGAAGCAGAGGTGACAAACACCTGGCAGCAGGGATCATCTGTAGGTTCTACGTTTCAACTCCATGCTGCATCACTGGGAGGGAAAAGGAAGGAAAGAAGCGGAATTAAGTCACATGTAGGAGAGAGACCCAGAATTCTCAGGAAAAACAGTCACCTCTGTCCCACAACTTAGTTGTGAAAATATATGCCTTCCTCTAATACGAACACAGAATAAGCTCTTAATGTGCTGCCTTTGCTTATTGACAGATTCACTCTTTCTTCATCCAGAGCTGTCAATCACTTTGAAGGGGTATCTTTTGTCCTTTTGCCCAGCACCTAACTGCAATTTGCAGCAGGACCAGAACAGGAAAAATTATGAAAGCGTACCTTTCAGCATAGCGTAAGGCTGACAACGTTCCTTTGTAAGAGAGGTCTGCCGGACTCACAGCCGCAATCTGGAAGCGTATGAAAAGTATCAACTGACATTAGACTTTGAAGGAGCTTTGAAGGAGGTTTTTTTAAAGCAGTGTTAAACACTACTAAAAATCAGATAGGGATTAAGTCTGTAAACATAAAAGGAGAATCCTAGTGTCTTAGCAACCTTGATATAAATTAACTCCTTTAGCATTTGAAGAAACTCAGGTAAGCCTTTTCAAGGCTATCAGCATTTAGTCAACATTTTCACAGATGCACATTTTCTATTTGTATTCCTCCATCTCTCTATTGATAGTACTTTCTTTAAGAAAAAATACCTCTTCAGAGATGCTGGAGTACGCAGTTAATTCCCCTGAGACAAAAGCGATCCTTTGGCAGTTTCGTCTTATTTAGGAATGCAACATCTGGCACACAGCCCAAACGATAATCTCAGAATTCAGGAAAAAAATATAGTTGCTTCATAATACTGCCTCATTTTATGGAAAGAGCATGGCTTTTCTAAATAAAGGGGGGCTCCTTATGAGTGTTTACCTACATTTCTCTCTATTTAGATAAGTTTTTACAAATATGCAGAAAACTCTTGCAGAAGAAATGGGGTTTGAATGGCTAATGTAGAAAGAGAGAGAGAGATTTTGCGCCAGCCACATTTCTGTTCTGAAAACAGAAGTGCTCTCCATTTGAGTAACGCATTTCCTAGTGGCAAGAAACTTGTGACCAGCAGAAGGGTTCTCACCTTTATGTTGCATAGAAAGCAATCTTTTATCTTCTTATCTACAAGCATTTTCACCACTGTTAGAGCCATGCGATTCCACTTCGACAGGTAAAGCCGGTCATAAATTCAAGAATCAGTTTACCATGATGGTCCGGCTGTTTCCCCCAAGAGCGGACTGCAGGAGTTTCGTCAGGACCGCGTCCCTGTATGGGATATGCAGCGCTTTCTTTCCTGGAGCAACCTCAGCCAGAGCACTAAGGGAAAGAAAGTCAAAATATGGGAACAGTAAAGCATAACCATCAAAAGCAAATTAAGGGGGCAGAAACTACCAGATTCTAAACTTCAGTACATTCGTGCTTATTTCATGCTTATGTTCATTCTTCAGTATATGAGTGCTTATGTACATCTCAGGCTTTATTCACTTAAGTAACTTTATTAGCCACACAGCAAGGAATGCTGAATGGAGGGAAGGTTTTTTCATAGATAGAAATTTATTTTTCACTTCACAGGAATGGATAGAAAAAAAAAAAAAAAGAACACCTGGTGACACTTCCTAATGTGGTTAGACATTGAGATGAAATGATGAAATTACTGTGGATTTTGGCCTTTCACTGCCTGACAGGTTCACCAGATTTATAACTGACAGTTTAGTGATTGCTTCTTTGCAAAATTGGTTCTGTTTTACCTCAAACCAGGACATTCCACCCTTTATTCCACACCATTTGTATCTTGCTCAGATTACTGTTACTTTTATCTATCAAATTTACACGCACACAGATTATATATATGATATGGATACATGCAGGTCACTTATCTGTGGTTTACGTTTATATACAAAAGTTTAAGCCCATTTAGTTCATGATTGCAGGATCTCATCTCAGGGCAGGAAAGATGGTACGAAATTCATTCCGGTTCGTGCCCATGGGTAGCATGTTCATCTTGAAGAGCTTGCTGGACACCACTTGATGAAGCTAGCTCAGGTTTCATCACCCCTGTGTTATCCTGAAAAACACTTATTGAACGCTGTTAGTATTATGTAGTGATCAGCATCATACAGCTCAGGATTGAGTATTCTCACCAAAGGTTAAATTCCCTTGAGGTACACATTGAACTTCTCCATCCTTCAGCATCACCCACCAAGTACATCCAGGTCCTTGAGCAAAAACAGTCCCACGAATGGGTTTGCTTTTGCCTGAAGCAGGAGAAACCCAAACAGTTTTCCCGAACAAATTCCTTTGATGCACCACAGGGACTTTATCTCCTCCTACAGTATGTAAAAGGTCTGATTGAGCAGGACCAGCTCCATTGATGGATCCCCTGGTGTTAATTAGCCAGGTAGCTTGCTCTAAACGCTTGTCCCAATTTTAAAGGTTCCACCTCTTATAGCTTTTAGGGTGGTTTTTAGCAGTCCATTGTATCGCTCAATCTTCCCAGAAGTGGGTTCATGATAGGCAATATGATATATCCACTCAATGCCATGTTCTTTTGCCCAATTACTTTTAAGATTGTTTTCAAAATGAGTCCCATTGTCTGACTCAATTCTTTCTGGAGTGCCATGTCGCCACAAGACTTGCTTTTCAAGGCCCGGGATGGTATTCCAGGCAGTGGCATGAGGTACGGCATAGGTTTCCAACCATCCGGTGCTTGCTTCTACCATTGTAAGCACATAGCGCTTACCCTGGCGACTCTGAGGGAGTGTGATGTAATCAATTTACCAAGCCTCCCCAGACTTATATTTCAGCCATCGTCCCCCATACCACAAAGGTTTTAACCATTTAGAGTGCTTGATTTCGGCACATGTTTCACAGTCGTGGACAACCTGCACAATAGTGTCCATGGTTACATCCACCCCTCGGTCACAGGCTCATTTATATGTTGCATCCCTTCCTTGATGACCTGAAGTGTCATGGGCCCACCGAGCTAAGAATAGTTCACCTTTATGTTCCCAGACCAAGTCTGTCTGGAAAATTTTAGCAGCCTGATCCACTTGCTGATTGGTTTGATGTTGTTGTGATGGCCCGACTCGTGGATACATGGGCATCTAGGTGACGTACCTTTACAACTAGGTTCGCTAGCCAGTCAGCAATGTCTTGCCACAGTTCAGCAGCCCAGATAAGTTTACCTCTGTGCTGCCAGTTGTTCTACTTCCACTGCTTTAACCACCCCCACAGAGCATTTGCCGCCATCCATGAGTCAGGAGAGAGTATTGGCCACTTTTCTCGTTCAGCAACATCTAATGCCCGCTGGATGGCTTTTACCTCTGCAAATTGACTCGATTCACCTTGTCCTTCAGCAGCTTCTGCCACTCGTCGTGTAGGACTCCACACAGCAGCTTTCCACCTTCGATGTTTTCCTACAATACAACAAGACCTATCACTAAACAAGGCATACTGTTTCTCATTATCTGAGAGTTCATTATATGGTGGAGCTTCCTCAGCACGTGTCACCATCTCCCAAAGTCTCTGCTTTTGGGCCAATTTGTGATCACTTCTACGATTCCTGGGTGATTTGGGTTTCCTGTTCGAGCTCGCTGCGTGATTAAGGCAACCCACTTACTCCAGGTAGCATCGGTGGCGTGATGAGTAGAAGGAACTTTACCCTTGAACATCCAGCCCAGTACTGGTAATCGTGGCGCCAGGAGGAGCTGTGCCTCAGTACCAATTACTTCTGAAGCAGCTCTAACTCCTTCATACGTTGCCAAGATTTCTTTCTCAGTTGGAGTATAGTTGGCCTCGGAGACTTTATATCCTCGACCCCAGAATCCCAGGGGTCGACCTCCAGTCTCCCCTGGTGCTTTCTGCCAGAGGCTCCAGGTAGGGCCATTGTCCCCGGCTGCGGTGTAGAGCACATTTGTAATGTCCCGTCCAGTTCGGACTGGTCCAAGGGCTACTGCATGCACAATCTCTTGTTTAATTTGCACAAAGGCTTGTCGTTGCTCAGGGCCCCACAGAAACTCATTTTTCTTTCGAGTCACTTCATAGAGAGGTTTCACAATCTGACTGTAAGCTGGAATATGCATTCTCCAGAAACCCACAACACCTAAAAAGTCTTCTGTTTCCTTTTTGTTAGTAGGTGGAGACATAAATGTTATTTTGTTAATCCTATTCATTGGGATCTAGTGACAGCCATCTTGCCACTTAATTCCCAAACATTGGATTTCTTGTGCAGGTCCCTTGACCTTGCCTCTTTTAATAGCAAAACCTGCTTTCAGAAGAATCTTAATTATTTTCCTACCTTTGTGGAAAACTACTTCCGCTGAATTACCCCACACAACGATGTCATGCATGTATTGTAGGTGTTCTGGAGCTCCACCCTTCTCCAGTGCAGCCTGGATCAGTCCATGGCAAACAGTAGGGCTGTGTTTCCACCCCTGGGGCAGTCGATTCCAGGTGTACTGGACACCCCTCCAGGTGAAAGCAAACTGTGGCCTGTACTCTGCTGCTAAAGGAATAGCGACGAAGGCATGAGCAATCTCAGTTGTAGCATGCCACTCGGCTGCCTTTGACTCCAGTTGATACCGAAGTTGTAGCATGTCTGGCACAGCAGCACTCCGTGGTGGTGTGACTTCATTCAGGCCACGACAGTCTACTGTTAATCTCCAGTGCCCATCAGACTTTTGCACTGCCCATATAGGGCTGTTAAAGGGTGAGCGAGTTCTGCTGATCACTCCTTGGCTCTCTAGCCGGTGAATCAGGTTATGGGTGGGAATCGGGGAGTCTCGGTTGGTGCGATACTGTTGTCGAGGCACCATGGCAGTAGCAACTGGCACCTGCTGAACTTCAACCCTCAGCAGTCCCACAACAGAAGGGTCATCTGAAAGACCGGGTAAGGTAGACAGCTGTGTAACATCCTCAATCTCTACAGCTGCTATACTAAAAGCCCACCGATACCCTTTTGGTTCTTTAAAATACCCTCTCTTGAGATAGTCTACGCCAAGGATGCACGGAGCATCTGGACCAGGAACAATGGGGTGTTTCTCCCATTTATTCCCAGTTAGGCTCACTTCAGCCTCTAATACAGCCAGTTCTTGAGATCCACCTGTCACTCCAGAAATAGTGACAGTTTCTGCCCCTTTATGATTCGATGGCAATAGGGTACACTGTGCACCAGTGTCCACCAGGGCTTTATACTTTTGTGGCTCTCATGTGCCAGGCCATCGAATCCACACAGTCCAATAAATTCGGTTGTCCCTCTCCTCCTCCTGGCTGGAGGCAGGGCACCTCTAACGTTGACCGTAGTACCTACGATTATCAGATCGGTTCCTACCTGGTCTGTAGAATCGTCTACCATAGGTCAGAGCAGCCTTCCTCCTGTAAGAATCCTTTCTTCTATCTGCTTCATTTTGCAACTCAAGCACCTGTGCCTGTAGGGCTGAGGTAGGTTCTCCATCCCACTTCTTCATGTCTTTTCCATATTCACAGAGGCAAAACCACAGGATATCTCATATCAGGTTTGATTTGTCTTGAGTCAGAGGGTGTTTTTTCTCTTGAGTAGGAGGGCATTTCTTTTTAGCAGCTGCAACATGGGTCTGTGCAGGGAAAGAATGGAGTTTTTCCTCCACCTTGGTTAGTTTATCAAACAGTTTATCAGTTTGCTCAACTAGTTTCTGGGTCATTTGCTCTATTTTCTCAGTCATTTTCTCAGTGGTCAGTCAGCTTTTCTATGGCTGCCACAGAGAAGGGACGAGAGAGACTGTCTTCATACTGTCATACCTTATTAACCACTTCATTTACAGTTGGTGTGTCAGTATCAGATCCTCACCAGACCATTGTTGACAATGGGTGGAAATATGTTGATGGTGCACTTTGTACAAAATTTTTCAGCATAGATTGTTTGCATGGCATTTCCTCAGGGTCTACAATCACTTGCCATCACTATAAATCACCTCTCGCGCAGCCAGTTCTCTCAGGTACTTAATACCTTTTTCCATGTTGGTCCATTTACTTGGACGGCATTCGATATCATCCTTATCATCCCACTATCCCAGCATTGGAGCAACCAGGAGATAAGTGTTTCACCTTCGTGACAACTGAAGTCCTTCCTGATATTTCTCAGATCTTTCATAGAGAAGGATTTAACAACTACCTCTACATCTGGGTCCTCCTGTGGTGAGGCTGCCTGAGAAGGGGCCTCTGCAGCATCTGCTCTAGAAGGACTCTTGCCTTTGTCTGTTTTCAAAGGTCTCTTTCCCTTGTCTGGTCTTCAAGGACCCTCTCCTGGATCTTCTTCAGAACTCTCCCCCAAGCTATCTGACTTGAGGTGGTCTTTGTCGTAAGGGGCAGGGGAAGGAGTTGACCTCTTCTTCTTCCTCCTGGTTACCGGGGCAGCTTGTACCGATTTTGATGGAGTTTGAGTAGTTTTGGTACTGGTTGTAGTGGCTGGAGTAGCTTGTGCCGGGACAGGTGGCGGCGTGGCTTGTGCCGCTGCGGGGAGGGGCACGGCTTGTGCCGGGATGTGTGGCGGAGGGGCAGGTGTTCTTGCAGTGGGGGGGGTGGCTGCCGGTGGTGCCGGTGCCACTGCAGGCGGCGGCACTGGTGCCGTTGCTTCGGGGGGGGTGGCCGCCGGTGGTGCCGGTGCCGTTGCAGTGGGGGGGCGGCTGCCGGTGGTGCCGGTGCCGCTGCGGTGGTGGGGCAGCGGTGCCGTTGCGGTGGGGGGGCAGCTGCAGCCGGGCCAGGCGGGGCCGCGGTTTGTGCCACTGCAGATCGCCGAGCGGCTGCGCGGGTCTGAGTGGCGGCAGCGCACGGTCCCCTACAGCTCCCCCTGCGCCCATGTTTCCTATGAAACCACCCCTGCAACACATTCAGGAGCACCACCAACAAAATCACGATCTTGAGAAGGTAACAATCCCTACAGTCAGAGCCCAAAAGGTTTCCATGCCCCAGCTCTGAGGGTGTCACATTAGCATAATTATCAAAGGGCGAAGTAAACATTCCCCAGGTAGAACCGAAAGTGTAACTAATAACAAAATCCATCACGTGACGCTCGAGATATAAAGGTAGAGCCGTTACCCAACTCATCATGTTATACATCTGAATTGTGAACCATACCAAAACAACACCTTTAAACCTTCACATAAAAAGACAAAGAATAAACAAACTTTGCAACACCTTTGGCAGGTTAAACCAAGTTGACTGCATTAAGGTCAAACACAGCTGTTTAAAGGCATGATACAATATTTTGTCTAAGAATGACATGATGTAAGCTGTCTGTTCTAATCTCCGAGCAAGCTGGAATTCAGACTATTCAGGCAATTTATCACAGCTCTGGTGGAGCACTGCTCGTGCCCCACGTTGGGCGCCAATTAATCTGCCCTGGTTTAGGCCAAAATCCACTCCTGGGGACCTGAGGGACCCCGGATGGGACTGAAAGATGCTCCCCTCTACCCCTCTTCAAAGAGAGAGGCAGAGGAGGAAAAAGAGACTTAGGAGTTTAGAAGGAACTAAACTACTTTAATAAAATATTAATAATAAAATAAAAAGAAATAATGTAATATATACAAAACCGTATCAAGCTCCCAAGATGACAATCACGTCACCGGCTGGCACTGGGGCAGTCCCAGACTGGACTCAGTGACGGACGGGAACTGGATTCCGGATCTGCATTCGGGATGAGGATCACAGGCAGACAAACAGAGTCCCCCTCAGACGTCGGCCATTGAAGGAAGAGCGCTGACCCTTTGATCCCTCAGCTTTTATACTGAGCATGAGGCAGATGGGATGGAATACCCTGTTGGTCAGTTTTGGGTCACCTGTCCTGTTCGCTCCTCCCTGCAGGTGGGACCCCACTATGCTTTTCCGCTTCCGACCCTCCAACGTGGCAAATAACAAAGTTGGTTGGCCTTGGGGGTTATAGCAATAAGTATAAGCAGGAGCCTCTCCGCATACCATGTCCGGGCATCAGCTGTAAACATTGGTCTTATCACTCTGAGAGAGTGAACATTGTCTGCACAATATGCAGTTAACTTCAGTAGTTAGAAGAGGCCCCGCTAAGAAGCGAAGTTACTGAACAAAATTAGTTCTGTTTTACCTCAAACCAGGACAGTCATACAGGCAGAATTACATGTCTGCACATAAACAAAACTGCTCAGCGTTGCTTTGAATCCTGCGGGGCTTTGGTTGGGGAAGTTTGAAGCGCTCTTTTACATTTCCAAGGTGGGGAGAGACACATTGCTTTTTCCAAAAAGACTGAACTGTAACAATTTATAGCAGTCACCTGAATGGTTGTTTTATTCTTAGATGATGGTTTCACACGTGGACTTCTTTTCCCCCAAGTTGGTGCATTAGAAGATCCTGAAGGATATTTGTCTATAGAAAAAATACAGACATTGTTTCCTAATTCCAGCTACAATTTCAGGAAAGACTCTCTCAGTCTGAGCACTGAATTGAATGTTACATCAGCTGAAGTGTCAGTGAAGGCATCAGGCGAATTGTACACCGTCTCTGCCCTACAAGCTGCTGTTAAATAGACTTTCTCTCTGGCATTTTAAAGACCATTTGTAACTCGCAGCATTTGCGTCAGCCTCACAGGATCTTCCAAATGAGGCGATTCTGCCACAGACACCCTTGACCTGAACAAAGGGAATGTTCCTGTGCTGAAAACCTTCCCAAAGGCATCAACTGCTTTTGGATCTGATGACTCCATAGTGCAGTCTCCTCCTTTATCTCTGCTTGTGAAGGCACGAGCGGCCGGGTAGTGTTACGGTTTGTGCTGGGCAGGGATTTTGCATCAGAGCACGCTGCCTAATGACTGACCACGTTCTGTAACACTTGGTTAAAAATCTTTATTATGAATACCCTGGTTTTCTGGGCATTGCAGACTAATTCCATTCATTCCAATTACTAATTGCACAATAATCTCCAAATTTGCAGTTTATACGCAACATGTAAGTACTACCATTGGCAAATAAAATGCCAATGACGTATGGTACTAGATTGCACGTGGCTTTATTGGCAAGGTAAAAATAAAGTGAAATATGTAAAATGATTGTTACATCTGAAACAGATAGCCAAAAAGAAAGATGCAAGACTCAGAAGCCACCTGCAGGCTTCTTGACAAATTTATGACACAGTATGTGCTATGAAGGTGACAGTAGCTTATTTCAAAGATGGAAAAAAGATGAAGGAAAATATCATCCTGCACAAATGGCAGGAAGAGTGAATTCAGTCATCTGTCCCACAAAAGTCACATGCAAAAAATAACAATATATATCACAAAAAGTTAGAGTACATTTAAATCAAAAACAGAAATCTGAACAAGACCCAAGCCCATGTTTATCCAACATGAAAAATAATCCTAAATAATGAAAAAAATCATAAATCCATCATAAACCTCCAGTGAAATCCTAGTTGTGGAAAAACACCATGCAAAGCAAGGTCATTCTTTCATCCCCTGCTGGGAGGAAACATCTGAACAAGAAACTCTTCTTGAGAGAAAACTGAAATTTTACTGCAAAACTGATACTATTGCTATCAATATTTAGATATCAATGAAAGTGAGATGTCAAAGGTGGACTAATCCACAGTTTATTACATATTTCAAAAGAATTAATCACATAAAAGAGGGTGTAAAAAGTGGGGATGCATATGTTACTGCACATTAGCACATTATCGCATTCATCCCTCTGTTGGCAGAGAAATTAATTCCTGCTATGAAGGCAGCTAAATTACTCTTCGTTAATATTCTGTCTGACTAATTGTAAAGCTTTACAAAGTTTTACATTTCTCCCTATGCATACCGCTGCAAACTACTTCTGAAAATTATGCTGGATCAAATTTACTCTTGCCCATATTTAGGCAGAAATAACTTAATAGTCACCCTCAGGGACAAAACCAAAAGCAGCACAATACAGACGGGTATATTTGAGGCATTTTAAGAACCTTGTGTAAGCAGGAACCCACCTGTAGATCCATTGAACTTTGGTTCTTGGGTGACAGTGACAGTACAGTGGACTACACATGCTGCGCTTCGAGGTTCTGAAGAACTGAAATGTCTTTCTTCCAGTTTCTCTCACATAAGGTGTAGAAGCAGCACTTTCACCATCCTTACGTCGACCCCTTTGTTGGTGACATGGTTTTACTTTGGGGTCTGAAGTGTGAATTCCTAAACGTGAAAAAACAAACTTAAACAATAATGTTGGGCTATTACTCAAAATTTGACATATTGCAGGAGACTGGAGGCTGAAAGACAAGATTAAATAAATGTTCTTTGTTGATAGCCCAGTCCAAACATGGACTGACCATGTTTGACCCCGGGAACAGAAGTTAACTAGGTAGCGCTAAATCATCTAACAGTTTAGTCAATGAAAATGAATAAGCCAACTGTTTTCTCAAAATACCTCAAGCAGCTTTAAGTTTGCTCATCGCAGGCTCCACGGGTTTTTGAAATTCCCATCTTTTTTTTCACAGAATCACGTGCTGGCAGGGGTTGGAAGGGACTCTGGAGATCCTCTTGTCCAACCCCCCTGCCAGAGCAGGGTCACCTACAGCAGGTTGCACAGGAATGCATCCAGGTGGGTTTTGAATCTCTCCAGAAAGGGAGCCTCCACAACCTCTCTGGACAACCTGTTCCAGTGCTCTGGCTCCCTCAAAGTAAAGAAGTTCCTCCTCGTGTTGAGATGGAGTTTCCCATGTTCCAGTTTGTGCCCGTTGCCCCTTGTCCTGTCACTGGGCACCGCTGAAAAGAGTCTTGCCCTGTCCTTACTGCATCAGTTGACCTAACAGAGACTATCTATCTCTTTCCACAGATTTTTTGTCTCATTTAGATTTTTTTAGTTTTTATAGATTCTTTTGGAATGCCTCTCACCTCATGTGAGCAACCATTTTCAAAATCTACATTCTGTTTTCTTAGTTCTTCCAGTTCTTTTTCAGTCTTGGAGGCTCTTACTCCAACAGCACAGTCAACAGCGACACTGGTACTTCTCAGTTTTTGCTGTAGAGTAATTTTGTCTTTCTCAGGCCTGCAACATCCTGTAAATTTACATTGAAAACTTCATTTGCTAACTTTCTTCCTTTAGGAGAAAATATTTTCTGTCTTAAAGAATCCACATTTGCAAATTATTTGCTTACTGAATCACACCCCCTTTTATCTTTAATAAGGTTACCTTATAGACAGTATAGCTTTACCAAAAACAGAAACAAAAAAACAAAACAGCCCCAAACCTGGAAAAAACAATGAACAGTATCACACATGTCATAAACCACGTGACGATCATGGCTGTGTTCTACATGAAATTCATGAGAGACTTGCTAAGAATAAATGCCATTTTGCAGCCGTTTCAGACCACAATCTAACAACAGCTACAACCACCGTCACCATTTCCTTTCTCTTCTGCATCTTTTAGCAGTCAAACCCTGCCATTACGGTACTGAAGTAAACGGAACATTTGCAGAGGGTTTGCACATATGTCTTTAAGACACCTATGTGATCATGAATGGCTACTGAAAAAATCACAGTCAATATTCCTGTAAGCAATTTGGGGTCTTTTTAATTGGACTTCTCCGGTTTGGCCCTGTACTTTCTTTTCTGCCTTCATTCAAAACAACTGCTGCTACTAAGGGGCAGACAGAAAACAAAATCACGGAAAAAGGAAAAAACAAGCACAATTTGAGAAAAATATCTCTAGACATTAAGCAACAGGTATTTTAAAAGCCTCAAATTAATCGGAAGCGTAAGTGCAGGCCTAGAGTAATATTTAATGTCCTAAATAGTCTGAATGTCATTATACAATCATGCTATAATATCCCCGTATACTTTATGATTGGTAAGGGATCTTTAATTGTACAAAAAGGTCAGGAAGCATTAATATAGCAGTACTGAGCAACAGGAGCAGCAACAAAGAGCACGGGGAACGTGAAGAAGTTACAGTCACGAAACTGCTTTTCTTCTGGTCAGGTTTGGTTGGGTGGGCGGGTTTTTTTAGAGGCAGTAGGGAGAGTTGGCCTGCCTGCACCGAGGCTGATGATGTCTTTCAAAGCCACGGTCTAAGTAACACATTCCTTGTCTTCTCTTACATCTTTTTTTGTTTGTTTGTTTCTTCACATTTCTTCTCAAGTTTGTTTTCCAACTATTTAATTTTTTTCTGAAGTGCAGCTATCAGATTTTTTATCAGATTTTACTCATCAGCTTTGCTCTGAAAAATTACACGCTTTCACAAACATAAAGTTTAATGACCACTACCTAAGTGTTTTTCTCCACTCAAAAAAGAAGGACTTCCTATTGGCAGAATTAGTTTACATTCTAAAGTGAATAACAAGCAGCAAGTAGCTGAATTAAAAAATAAATAAATAGACGATTCCACTGTAAATCCTTTACTTTTCTTCTGAAAGGAGAAAAAAGGAACAGCCAGGAAGATCACCAAGTTCCATTTTCCAAAGAAGCCTTAAAAGTGGTAATTCAACTCCTCACACTCTTTCAAACTTATTTCAAGGAGCGAGTATTTTTTCAGGCTCTTCATGTTGTTTAAGGCATCTTCCAACAGCAAAGCTAACAGCTCACAGGTAACCCAGCTGATGAGCAAACGTAAATTTTAAAATCAAGTGTAAGTCTCAACGCTTGCCAAGAGTACTTAATCTTTCCCCCCAAACCCAGCACATCGATGCAGAAACTTGACCAAGATCAAACATGTTTTTAAAAATCACTTCTACCTCAATGCTGCTGCTCAGCCTCCTGACTCCTTTCCTCAGTTCTTCATCTTATTTTTCCACTTCATGTTTTTCTCTCAGCAGTTTAGCAAACGCTTTTTGTTTTTTCTGGAGTTCTTGGTTCAGCTCAGCCCTTTCATCTGACAAAGCACTTTCCCTGCTTTTCCTTATTTTAAGGTTATCTGTAAATTTTGTAATCGGATATTTTAATTTCTCTATCTGTGTGTAGAAGACAACAAACCAACCAGCCAACCAACCAGCAACCCCCCAAAATCAGGACTATCAACAATACAACAATGCAATACAATGATATGTTACCCAGTACTCACTGTCAGCCCTTTGTTTGTCAACAGTCTCCTGGACGTTCTATTTGTGTTGCAGCAGAAATAGTCTGCTGTTCAGCATCAGCAGTCGTTTCTGCTCGGAGGTCCAGAAGTGCTTTACTCAAAGCCTGAAAATAAGAAATTCCAGTTCTATTAAGTGAAGGAGCTGCTAATATGAACATTACAAAACAAGAAAAGCCAATTATATTTTACTCTCTTATATTATGCAATTATATTCTACACCCTGCTGTACTATACACAGAGTCTGAAGCATTAAGCAACGTGAAACGTTTATGTGACATAGGGATTAATTTTTGTTGACTAACTTTCTGCTGCTTCTCTTTTTTGCCTAACTGGCTCTTCCACTGTTCCACCAGGTTTTTCAGCGTTGCTGTGAGTGCTCTATTGTTTTCTTCTTGTGGGGATCTCTAGTTCAGCCTTTACATTTGCTAATTCCTTCTCCACCTGCATTGACATACCAGCAGAGGCCAGTGCAGAGCACCTTAAATCAATCAACAGCTATGGTAGCTCGTGTGCTAGAAGTGAGTGGAAACAGACTTACCCTTCCCGTATGCTTTTACACTAACAAAGCAGCAGCTGTTCTGTATCGGAAGCAGAAACGTTTACATGCCATCAAGTTCTTCAATTTGCAGTAGCGCTGTCACCAGCTGAAAGAAGTTTGCACATAAGCATATGGAGAGGAAGAAAACCCAAAGCAAACCAAACTTGGGAGGAAAAAGAATACTTTCATTTATTGCTTTTGCGTTGTGTTTTTTTAAAGGTCCAAGTCTCCCTATAGTGCTTCATTTTACTCCAGTTTGTATACCTACTCCACGTCAAGACCACGAGACGTGCAGAACAAACACCGGAAGAGAAAAAGAGGGGATGAGAAGGAAGGATTTTGCAAGGCTGAGTTGTTAGAAGGTGCCAGAAAACCAAGAGAGCCAGTTACAGCAGAAGATGTTAGAACAGACTCTCCCTTCAAGAAACAAAGAAGAAGCACTTAGGATCTATTTCAGATGGATTTTCCTGAAAGCGGATGCGTTTTGCTTTAGTATTACTATGTTTTAGTATTTGGCTTAGTGTATTTTGTTTAGTGTTACTGTGTATTTTGTTTAGTATTACTATGTATTTGTATTTGGTTTAGTATTACTATGTCAGTAACTGCAAGGATCCCTAGTTGGTCTTTGTCCTTAGAGGCTGCAGAAATGCAGAGAGCCATGCCCATTGGTTCAGTGCTTTCAAGCACAACTGTGATCTTTCCTGGCTCAGTCTTCAGTTTTGCCAAGCTGTTGGGTTTTAGGAAACCAACATAATGTAAATGTAGCACTGCAGCAGTGACATTACCCTTTCCCTCCTACTTTCTGCCCCTTTACTTTATGTCACTTTCTGTTTAGGCTTCTGTTTGAAATGGCAGTTAATACATTGACTGTCGATTCTGGATTTTGGGGTTTGGTTTCTTTTTTTTTTTTTTCAGTGGGATTTGTTTTGTTGGGTATTTTTTCAATTCTTCTGCAGTATTACCCTAGGGTTGTATACAAGTTGTGGAATGATTACTAAAACTGATCAACAATACAGCATTGTTCACGCATTAAGGAAAGGTATAAACTCAAAAGGCTTCTAGGGTAAAATACAGCCGCAGCTGGTAGGTGAAGAATCCGCTACATCTGTGATTGCCTGTACCATATTGCTTACAAAGCAACGTGGGGAGTGGAGGGGGCTGGAGACTCCAAGGCCAAACCCTGTGATAATCCGGAAAGCATGGGAACAAGATGGTACCACGGAAGGAAAACAGTGGGAAGGATGGAGCAGAGTGGAGACACTGCAGCTAAAACTTTAGGATAAACTGGGAACCTGGGGACCAAATGGAGCCCTCGAAGGTCTTATGGAACTGATAAACGGCCCACTTGTTACCCTGAGCCAACCATCTGTCTTTTTTTTGATGAAATGCTGTCCTTTAGTGAACTTTGCTCATTAGAGTGTCATTATAATACCAAAACACACCTCCATCCCAAAAGCTCCCCGCCTCCAAAGTGCGACCACTCCTCCTTGAGTCTGCGCCCTGAATTTTTCGTCAACTATACCTTTAAATGCAAGGGGAGAAAATTTTACACCCATCATAATGAAAGTATTTATGACTAGAGTCACTCAAACTCCACCTTGAAGATAAAAAATAGTATAAAAATAGCCCAAGAAAAGGGGGATGTGAGTGAAGACACCATCGTGGACTTCTGGGACCAGTCGACGGGCTGAGCCTCTCTTCCCCCGCAATAAGGACGCTTGTGGGTAAGATTCGAACACTTGGCTATACCAAGTTCTTCCCGCGGAAACTTAGAAATCTCTGTACAGAGTGGTTTTATACCTCAGCGCTTTTGTAACCGAGCTCTATTGCTAGCATCTTTCGTATTCGCACGTGCTTTGCAGACAGTCACTATCACCAGCAATCCAAAAGAACTTGTGTAGCTGTTGTTTAAATAAACTGTACTGTGTAGGCAGCTCGTCGTTTGGGTTTCTCATTGAACGCGACCGAAGCGTGGCCGTGTTAGTTCATGAGCACAAGTGGGCTGAAGGTGCAGTCCCCTATTAGTGTATTCAGAACTGTAACAGTGTAATATATGAAACGCGCCTGGACTGATAGGGGTGAAGTGGGCATCACTCAGAATGTAAACCTAGCCGCACCTCGCCTCCCACCTCAGTGAGGAGTGTTAGAACGTGAGGGGGTTTATTTTCTGCCAAAACTACTTTGCCCCTTAACGCAACACAAGTGTCATGGATATATTGTTTCCCCTTGACGGATTGGAGGCAATACTTCGGTATTCCTGTAGAATACTCCAGTCGAGAGCTTTCCTAATGTCTGCTTGGTGCCTGAAGATCCACAAAAGGAGAGAGGCTGTGCCTGCCATGCGAGAAGATAGGCCTGTTTTTCCACAGAACTAGGCACAAAATGTTCTGAGAAGAAGGAAGCTTGAATCTTCCGGTAAGGCTCACAATGGCAATGAAGAGAAGTTCTCTTCTTCCAGATCTGGGTGTTCCTCTCCAAAGGCACATTTTCAGGAACTCTGTTGTTCTCAATACAGTAATGTTGCGTGTGCTTTCCTAAACGTGGAGAGAAGGACCGATTAACTGAAGTGAGGTTGCAATCTATACACATCTTCTGCATGTAGCTCTTTTTTCCCTTGAATTCTCCCACTGCATTAGTACTGCGTCCAGCTCTGGAGCCCCCAACACTGGAAAGACATGGACCTGTTGGAGCGGGTCCAGAGGAGGTCCCAAGGATGATCAGAGGGCTGGAGCACCTCTCCTATGAGGACAGGCTGAGAGAGTTGGGGTTGTTCAGCCGGGAGGAGAGAAGGCTCTGGGGAGACCTTATAGCAGCCTTCCGATATCTGAAGGGCAGCTACAAGACAGCTGGGGAGGGACTTTTTACAATGACACGTAGTGATAGGGCAAGGGGTAATGTCTTCATGCTGGAAGAGGGTAGATTTAGATTAGCTATTAGGAAGAAATTTTTCACTCTGAGGGTGGTAAGACACTGGAAGAGGTTGCCCAGAGAAGCTGTGGAAGCTCCATCCTGGAGGTGTTCAAGGCCAGGCCGGATGGGGCTTTGAGCAACTTGGTCTAGTGGGAGGTGTCCCTCCCCAGGGCAGGGGGGTTGGAAGGAGACAATCTTTAAAGTTCCTTCCAAGCCATGGTTCCTCTATGATTCCTTCCTCTATGATTCTATGATGATGAGGAAGGAGAGAGACCACAAGGAGGACAGGTACGGGGAGTGAGACATACAGGCAGAAAGAGAAAAAGCAGGAGCGGGAAGAGGCCAGAGAGACTGTTAACAACAGAGGGATGCAGAGCGGGACAAAGAGGCAGAGAATGAGAAAACAGCAGTGTGCTTCAGGACAGAGAGAGAGGAAGAGAAAAAGAGGAAAACGGAGCAGGACAGAGGAAGACCAAGAACAACAAAGGGACAGATAGCATGCCAAAGAAAGAGAGGGGATGGAGACTAGAGCAGGGGCAGGGAGCAGGATACAAGAATCGCCAGATGAAGAGAGGCACAGGGAAGCAAAAGAGTGACACCAGCGAGGGAAAGGCTGGGGGAGCACAGGCACAGGGAGGGATCCGGACACAGCACGGGGGCGACACAGCCCCAGGGGCACAGGACTCAACGCAGTTCCTGCTCTCAGTGCAGCCGGCAGAATTTGACAGTTCAGGCGCTTCTGTCTCTGCCCCTCTCAGATCTTACAACACGAAGCTTCTGAGAGACACAGCCTTGCACGTGCGCACACACATGCTACATGGCCGTACCATAGTTTTGGTTACACGTACAGACCCCGCAGTGCATGTTGCGATCTGGTCTGCTGACCAAGGGCCTTGCCTCACCTGGAATGGCTGGCTGTCTCTTGTCTGCAGCTGGGGGCAGCATCCCCTTCATGCCTTTCTCCAGGTGCTTCGCCACCTTCTCATCTCTTCAACTTCATCCGGAGCCAGATACAGGCAAAAACACCCCTGGGGGAGGAACGGACAACTGAGCCCTCAGCGCGGCCTCGGGGAGAGGGAAAGAACGGCGATTCCCTCTGCCGGCCCCGGGCTGGAGCCCCTCCTGCTGCAGCAGCTGCTGCAGACACCGCTCCATCCCTGTGCAGGGGCTGACAGCACTGCATTACCAGGGATGGAGCGCGCCCGAGGCCCAGCTGGCTGCTGCCAGGACAGGCTGTGGGGCGGCCTGGGGCTGCGGGAGAGCCCTCAGGGGAGGCGCTGGGGCCGGGTGGCTGAGGGGGCTCTGGGAGCTGGGGTGCGCGCTGCCTGTGCCCGGGGGGGGTCTCTCTCCATCCCTTTCCCCTTCTCCTCCCCGGCTCCCGGGTCCCTCCCGGGGCTGCCCCAGCCAGGCCCGCCTCATGCTGACTGGGACCCCATGGCTGCGGGCGGTTTGGGGCTCCCCCGCTGCCCTCGGGTGGCCCCAGCCCTCCCCTCAGCCCAGCAGAAGCTGGAGCAGGGACTGCGCCTCCCGAGACTGCCAGGGCAGCCCGGCAGCGGCCTGTGGGGCCATGAGAGCTGCTGGTGTGCCCCGGGCAGGAACATGGCTGCCGGGCAGCCCCTTGACCCGGGACTACAGCTCCCAGCATGCCCCGGGGCGCGCCTGCTCCCAGCATGCCCCACGGCACCCCTTCCTGCCCTCAGGCCCCCGCACCGCCCTCCTGCAGCCACCCTGGCCTCCTCCTTGGGGCTGCCCCGGACCAGGGCCAGGCCCCAGAGCCCCGGTGGGGCCGGCAGGAGGAGCGGAACCTCCTGGGAAAAGGAACCCAGCATACCAGGGTGGGCACAGTTGAAAACCAAACCCCTTCAACAGCCGCACACACCAGCACTCGCTTCTGTTGCACACACCCCACTGCCTGCCTACAGGAAGAGGCAGCCGCCTCGTTCTTGAGCGCTCCCCAGGAGCAGCACCACCGTGTAGCTCAAAAGCCCATACTGCCTGCAAAAACTTAAGCACAGCCTAATTCTGGTCACCTTTTCCTCTTTTTAGGCCCTCTGGTTAAAGACTCATCTGTTGAGACATGGCTCAGGACCACGCCAGGACCAGCAGAACTGCTTTCTGCATCCCGTGGTGGTGATAGGCAGAGCGACAGGTTAGTGGCACCAGGTACGCGTGCTGAGTGTCAGGGTCACCCTTGCCTGTTTTTTCCCAGCGAAGCCCCAACCGGTGCCGGCCCCGAGCTGCAGCCGCGGGGCCGAGGCGTAAAGAACGGGGCATTCCTGCGGGTGCTGCGCCCTGCGGGGCCCCACCACCACCACTGGCTGCCCTGAACTTCCCCATGTTGTCTCCAGTTCTGGTTTCTGCCAGCAGCGGGGGGACCACAGAATGGCTTGTCTGCTCCCCAGAGCTGTCCTGACCCTTGTCTGCAGTTCATATGTGGTGTCCACAACACACAGGTGATTTGGGGGCGGCAGGTCTCTCTTGCGGCACCCTGGGAATGGGGACAAGCAAACCCCATCCCTCCCTTTCGATCTTTGTCCAAAGGGAGATTAAGCAGAGATGTACCTTGTGCTGGAGAGCGTCCTGCAGGGACGCGGGTTATGGACTGGTAGGGTTGCAGTTTGCTCGGGTTACGGGGTGGCAAGGGCTATGCTATGCCAGAGTCGAAGCGAGTTAGGATTAAAGTGTGTTATTGTTATGGACAGAATCTGGGTTTGTTGGTCCTGGGAAAGAGGGAAGTTAGGTTGTTTTTACCTTATCTTGTGTTCTGAGTGGTCTTTTTTTGGGGGGGGATCCATTTTTTAGCTTGTTTGTCTGGTTAGGGTTTGGATTTTTGTATAATTTGTCCAATGTTTCTTCTGGTTGATTTTTTGCTGCTCTGTTCAATTGGGTTGTGTTTTCTTTCTTGAACCCATCATTTCTGGCCTGATATGTCTAGTGCAGGTCAGGCAGTGTCAATTCTGGTGCGGTCCGACTCCTTTCTGGCGAGTCGGTAGGTAGGTAGGTCTGGAGGACTTGGGGTTCATGGAGAATGACTGCCAGATGACTAACGGGCACTTCTGGGGCAGGGTGAGAGGACTTCTGGCTTGTAAGCAACGTCCACCAGAGGACTAAGTGTACTTCTGAATGCCAAATTCATGGTCATTTCTCCTGTTTTGAGGAAGAGCCCTGTGAAGACACCAGCCACACGGAAGGACAAGGGTTTCTCCAAGGCTAGGTGGCTCTTTGTTTCTTTGCTTTGGAGCAAAGAGGCTACTATCATTGTTTGGTGACATTTTGTCCTGGCCTGAGTATGGGGTGACTTGAAACATTGCTGAACAAATGGTGGAGGTTTCTCTGCATGTTCTAGATGCTTTGGGTTTGAACGTCTGCTCGTGATGATGACATCACGCAGTCTTTAGCTCCTGATTTCTAAGCCTCTAAGATTTCTAGCCAGAGTGAGATGTCCAGAAAGGGCTGTGCTTGTACCCTGCTGTCAGCCTTCAGACTAGAGAAATGTCTGGTAGCGGTGTATGCTTAGCGATAGTGTAACTCAAACGGATCTTAAGTGGGCCCCCTTTAGAGTAGAGAAGAGAACGTGACAACCACTTCAGTGAGCTGCGTCTCTTGAGGGTGAAAGTACCTGTTTAACTTTTTGGGGTTGTTTGTGCATTCTTTGGCAATATCTACTCTAAAGTCTACTTCAGCAAAAGAAGAAGAAATCACTTCCAATTTCTGTGTCTGACTACAAGAACTAAGCTGATCATAGAGAGAAGCGATAGGAAGAGCTGTTTGTTGTCGTTCTTGACTACCACATCTGACGTGTTGTGCTTTCCCTGTGCCTAGGGTGGTGTTTTGTGCCTGGCCCTGGTCTGATGTGCCGGGTCTGCATCCCTGACTGTTCCAGGCAGAGGTGAGCAATCAGGATCCAAAGTCTGCTTTGCTGAAGGCAATCAGTGTGGTTGGAGCCTTCTTGGTCACTTACCCTTTGATTTCAGAGCTGTCGTCTTCTCCGGATCTTGCAGTGCTCTTACTGAAGTCTCAAAATTACAGGGATAAAGCGGATCATCCTCACCCATCCTGATCATCTTCCTCCACCTTCTGTTCCTACTGCTCTTTGTTGCGGTCCTTTTACCCTTCTTCTCCTCCTTCTCTCTTTCCTCCTGTTTGTCACTGCTGTAGTCATCCATATTCCCTTCCTCTTCCTCCCCCTTCCTCTCACTCCTCCTCCTCAGCTTCATCCTCTACACTCCTCCTCAACTTCATCCTTCTTCTCCTGTTAGTCATCCTGATTTTCCTGTACATCCTCTCGCTCATCCTCTTCTTGATTCTTCTCCTCCTTCTTCTCCTCTTCCTCCTGCGCCTCCTCCAGCGCCTCCTCTTTGTTCTGTTCTTCTTCATCCCGTATGACATCCTGTATGACTTCCTCTCTTCTTTCTCTTCATCTTCCTCCTCTTCATATTCCCATGCCTCTTCATTCTCCTCTCCTTTTTCCTTCCTCCTTCTCCTCCTCCTGCCCTTCTACCTCCTCCTCCTCATCCCACTCTTCTCCCTCTTTTTTCTCTTTCTCATGTTTGTCCTCCTCTTCTTATGTGTCTTGTTCCTCTGTCTTCTATTCCTCCTCCTGCTCACCCTTCTTCTCCTACTACTTTTCCTCCTGCTCCTAGTCCTGTGTTCCTATTCCTTGTGTTCCTCATCTAACTCCTCTTTCTCCTCCTCATGTTCTTCCTCTTCCTCCTTTGCCTTCTCTTCCTCCTTGTTCTCATTCCTTTGCTGTGTTCCTCATCTTCTTCATACCCTTCCTCCTGCTCTCTGCCAGTTCATCCTGTTTGCCTTCCTTCCTTTTCTCTTTCTCCTCTTTGTCTTCCTGTTAATTCTCTTTGACGAGGTCATCACAACCTGGTTGCTCTGGTGCCTGGCACTCAGTGATAGATAAAAGGATTCCCCATTTGGAAGGGTGTTTCACAGAATCACAGACTCGGTTGGAAGGGACCTCTGGAGATATCTAATCCAACCACCCTGCTAAAGCACGTTCGTCTACAGCAGGTTGCACAGGATCGCGTCCAGGCCCTTTTCACGTGTCACCGTGAGAACCACCACGGGCTGCCAGTGGGGGGGGTTAAAGTGTTTGTGGGTTGCAGAGAGCAGGAGAATGAGCACATTCCACATGCCATCTGGTGGGTACCTGCCCGTTCTTAAAGTGTTGTTAATTAAGTGCTGTTAGTTTGTGGTCTGTAGGGCAGGTGGAAGACCCAGGCGACTGTGAGGTTCACAACTTTCCTGTACAATTTTATATGTGGTATCAAGGTAGGAAACCTCTTCACCGCCAGAGGGGACAGTGCCGTTTGTCATTGCCTCCATCAATGAGGCCATAAATGGAGGAGAAGAGGGGAAAACTGCTGCTTAATTTTCTAGAGGCTGCTGGGTGTGCTGCTGCGCTTCCCTGCTCTGTGACGGGGTGATCACAACCTGGCTGTTGGGATGCCTGGGAGCTTCAAGGCCCGTAAGGAGGGAAGAAGTCTGTCTGGTGCCCAGGAACCTTCAGGCTTATGGGGAGGGGGAGAAGAAGTCTGCCTGGTACCTAGGACCTCCAGGGCCTGATGAGGAGGAGAAAGGGGACTGATACGTAACTAGCTCGGTCACAGAGCATGTCCATTTGTCTGATAAAATGGTGTTTGTTCTGCCACCCATATGACCAGGGGTCCTATTTTTCATACCTTTTTCTTAAGGAAGGCAATTTTTCTTTGCCTTTTTGAAGTACAGGCATGGCAGCAGTGCACGGCCCAAATAGCAGGTGGGGCTCGAGGCCGCTGCTGTTGTCCTGATTCTCCCAGGCAAAGCACAGGCGGAGATGGATCCCTGCCTGCAGCTTCTCTGAAGGGAGCGCAGCAGCTCTTGCCCAGGGCCAAGGCACTGCGTGGCTCCAGCCCATGCAGCATGGGAGTCAGCAGAAGCTGTGCTGGCTCCATCTTCAAAGGCTCGGCTGGTGGCCAGGGACTCAGCTCGCTGGGGGGAACCTTTGATTTCCTCCGTTCACTCTGCGTTCCTGTCTGCAGAAAAGGCTGTGGATTTACCAAACCAAACAGCATTTTTCAAGTGGGCGTTTCTGTCTGTAAACGGTACTCCTAAAGTATGACCGAGGTGGGAAGGGGGAGCATCGTGCACAGGAGAGGATGGCGCACCGCTCTCCTATTCCTGAGGCAGTGCGATTCCAGTTATGGTTTCAGGGAGAGTCCTTCTTGAACGGTCATTGCCTGGGAGGACAGCGCGATAAAAGCAGTAAAGCGGCTTCTGGGCCAGCCATAGGGGCAATTCTCGGTCTCAGGGGATAACTTTCAGACTGGGGAGAGGGGTATTTTCATGAAGATTCTGCAACTGGCCCATGCCATCCGAGGAGAGAGGCCAGGACACAAAGTATAGGGTGACAAGAGTGATTCTCTATTCATGCGCACGAGGTGTCCCAGTCAAATTGGGGTGCCCTGAATGCAGTTTTATGCATGGTTCTTACGCCTTTCAAGCGTTCAGGTACAATGCAATTTGACTGATCGCTCGTAGCACGCACACATAGACTGCTGTTTTGCGAAGCAACTCTGCTTGTCTGGAATCGTCATCCACCTGCGTCTTTCCTGATGTAGATGTCCCTGCAGTGGGTCTTGCTGCAGTTCCTTCTCTCTGATGCCAGAGGAGAGGAGGGTTTCACAGGGGTGTCGCAGGGGCTGGGAGGCTGGCGTCATCTGCGTAGTCCCGGAGTATCCTTTCTTCTTCAGGGTGGGGGCTGTCCTTCTGCCTGCAACGAGCTGGGTCCTTTGGTCATGCTGACTGAACCATGGCTATGCAGGGTACAATGTAAACTTGGTATACCTTAAGAAAGTTCATTCCATTTCAGACTCTAAGGACTAATTAGGACAATAGTTAGGGAATGAGCTTTTCCCCACAGTCCCAGCCTTTCTTTTCACCATCAGGGTCACACTATACTCTTCATTATTTAAGTCGTAAGTTGAGTTCCTAAGGTAATACCGCCCTGTAAACACACACATGTCATTACAAAGGAAAAGAAGAGAGTGAATACAACAACCCAAATCCTTGTAGTTCACAGTCCTGTCCCTAAGTCTGGGAGCCAAGAGGTTAGCCACCCAAACAGATGTAGGGGAGATCCCTGCCTTACGTTTCTCTCGCGTTTGCTTTTCTGCTCTGGATCTACACAAAAACCC
>NW_028127080.1:0-28920 GCF_965231255.1 Vanellus vanellus
GCCACAGCAAAGGTGCCAGCGGGGAAAAGTAATGCTGGTTCTCACTGCCCTCCTGGAACCCTTTCAAATGCCCCAGACAATTTGGCCCTCTCTGCTTTCCTGCGGACTCCATCCTCAAAAGCACCTATTTTCGCTTTCGGCAGCCTCCGGAGCAAAAAAAGACAACGTCCAGCTTTTGCTGCCACAACAAAGGTGCCAGCGGGGAAAAGTAATGCTGGTTCTCACTGCCTCCTGGAACTCCTTCAAATGCCCCAGACAATTTGGCCCTCTCTGCTTTCCTGTGGACTCCATCCTCAAAAGCACCTGTTTTCGCTTTCGGCAGCCTCCGGAGCAAAAAACAAACGTCCAGCTTTTGCTGCCACAGCAAAGGTGCCAGCGGGGAAAAGTAATGCTGGTTCTCACTGCCTCCTGGAACTCCTTCAAATGCCACAGACAATTTGGCTCTCTCTGCTTTCCTGCAGACTCCATCCTCAAAAGCACCTGTTTTCGCTTTCGGCAGCCTCCGGAGCAAAAAAGACAAACGTCCAGCTTTTGCTGCCACAACAAGGTGCCACCGGGGAAAAGTAATGCTCGTTCTCACTGCCTCCTGGAACCCTTTCAAATGCCACAGACAATTTGGCCCTCTCTGCTTTCCTGCGGACTCCATCCTCAAAAGCACCTGTTTTCGCTTTCGGCAGCCTCCGGAGCAAAAAAGACAAACGTCCAGCTTTTGCTGCCACAGCAAAGGTGCCAGCGGGGAAAAGTAATGCTGGTTCTCACTGCCTCCTGGAACCCTTTCAAATGCCCCAGACAATTTGGCCCTCTCTGCTTTCCTGCGGACTCCATCCTCAAAAGCACCTATTTTCGCTTTCGGCAGCCTCCGGAGCAAAAAAGACAAACGTCCAGCTTTTGCTGCCACAACAAAGGTGCCAGCGGGGAAAAGTAATGCTGGTTCTCACTGCCTCCTGGAACCCTATCAAATGCCACAGACAATTTGGCCCTCTCTGCTTTCCTGCGGACTGTATCCTCAAAAGCGCCTTTTTTCACTTTCGGCGCCCTCTGGTGGTAAAAAGACAAACGTCCAGCTTTTGCTGCCACAGCAAAGGTGCCAGCGGGGAAAAGTAATGCTGGTCCTCACTGCCTCCTGGAACCTCTTTAAATGCCAAAGACAATTTGGCCCTCTCTGCTTTCCTGCGGACTCCATCCTCAAAAGCACCTGTTTTCGCTTTCGGCAGCCTCCGGAGCAAAAAAGACAAACGTCCAGCTTTTGCTGCCACAGCAAAGGTGCCAGCGGGGAAAAGTAATGCTGGTTCTCACTGCCTCCTGGAACCCTTTCAAATGCCACAGACAATTTGGCCCTCTCTGCTTTCCTGCGGACTCCATCCTCAAAAGAACCTATTTTCGCTTTCGGCGCCCTCCGGAGCAAAAAAGACAAACGTCCAGCTTTTGCTGCCACAGCAAAGGTGCCAGCGGGGAAAAGTAATGCTGGTTCTCACTGCCTCCTGGAACCCTTTCAAATGCCACAGACAATTTGGCCCTCTCTGCTTTCCTGCGGACTCCATCCTCAAAAGAACCTATTTTCTCTTTCGGCGCCCTCCGGAGCAAAAAAGACAAACGTCCAGCTTTTGCTGCCACAGCAAAGGTGCCAGCGGGGAAAAGTAATGCTGGTTCTCACTGCCTCCTGGAACTCCTTCAAATGCCCCAGACAATTTGGCCCTCTCTGCTTTCCTGTGGACTCCATCCTCAAAAGCACCTGTTTTCGCTTTCGGCAGCCTCCGGAGCAAAAAAGACAAACGTCCAGCTTTTGTTGCCACAGCAAAGGTGCCAGCGGGGAAAAGTAATGCTGGTTCTCACTGCCTCCTGGAACCCTTTCAAATGTCACAGACAATTTGGCCCTCTCTGCTTTCCTGCGGACTCCATCCTCAAAAGCACCTGTTTTCGCTTTCGGCAGCCTCCGGAGCAAAAAAGACAAACGTCCAGCTTTTGCTGCCACAGCAAAGGTGCCAGCGGGGAAAAGTAATGCTGGTTCTCACTGCCTCCTGGAACCCTTTCAAATGTCACAGACAATTTGGCCCTCTCTGCTTTCCTGCGGACTCCATCCTCAAAAGTACCAGTTTTCGCTTTCGGCAGCCTCCGGAGCAAAAAAGACAAACGTCCAGATTTTGCTGCCACAGCAAAGGTGCCAGCGGGGAAAAGTAATGCTGGTTCTCACTGCCTCCTGGAACCTCTTCAAATGCCCCAGACAATTTGGCCCTCTCTGCTTTCCTGCGGACTGTATCCTCAAAAGCGCCTTTTTTCACTTTCGGCGCCCTCTGGTGGTAAAAAGACAAACGTCCAGCTTTTGCTGCCACAGCAAAGGTGCCAGCGGGGAAAAGTAATGCTGGTTGTCACTGCCTCCTGGAACCCTTTCAAATGCCACAGACAATTTGGCCCTCTCTGCTTTCCTGCGGACTCCATCCTCAAAAGCAGCTGTTTTCGCTTTCGGCAGCCTCCGGAGCAAAAAAGACAAACGTCCAGCTTTTGCTGCCACAGCAAAGGTGCCAGCGGGGAAAAGTAATGCTGGTTCTCACTGCCTCCTGGAACCCTTTCAAATGCCACAGACAATTTGGCCCTCTCTGCTTTGCTGCGGACTCCATCCTCAAAAGCACCTGTTTTCGCTTTCGGCAGCCTCCGGAGCAAAAAAGACAAACGTCCAGCTTTTGCTGCCACAGCAAAGGTGCCAGCGGGGAAAAGTAATGCTGGTTCTCACTGCCTCCTGGAACCCTTTCAAATGCCACAGACAATTTGGCCCTCTCTGCTTTGCTGCGGACTCCATCCTCAAAAGCACATGTTTTCGCTTTCGGCAGCCTCCGGAGCAAAAAAGACAAACGTCCAGCTTTTGCTGCCACAGCAAAGGTGCCAGCGGGGAAAAGTAATGCTGGTTCTCACTGCCTCCTGGAACCCTTTCAAATGTCACAGACAATTTGGCCCTCTCTGCTTTCCTGCGGACTCCATCCTCAAAAGTACCAGTTTTCGCTTTCGGCAGCCTCCGGAGCAAAAAAGACAAACGTCCAGATTTTGCTGCCACAGCAAAGGTGCCAGCGGGGAAAAGTAATGCTGGTTCTCACTGCCTCCTGGAACCTCTTCAAATGCCCCAGACAATTTGGCCCTCTCTGCTTTCCTGCGGACTGTATCCTCAAAAGCGCCTTTTTTCACTTTCGGCGCCCTCTGGTGGTAAAAAGACAAACGTCCAGCTTTTGCTGCCACAGCAAAGGTGCCAGCGGGGAAAAGTAATGCTGGTTGTCACTGCCTCCTGGAACCCTTTCAAATGCCACAGACAATTTGGCCCTCTCTGCTTTCCTGCGGACTCCATCCTCAAAAGCAGCTGTTTTCGCTTTCGGCAGCCTCCGGAGCAAAAAAGACAAACGTCCAGCTTTTGCTGCCACAGCAAAGGTGCCAGCGGGGAAAAGTAATGCTGGTTCTCACTGCCTCCTGGAACCCTTTCAAATGCCACAGACAATTTGGCCCTCTCTGCTTTGCTGCGGACTCCATCCTCAAAAGCACCTGTTTTCGCTTTCGGCAGCCTCCGGAGCAAAAAAGACAAACGTCCAGCTTTTGCTGCCACAGCAAAGGTGCCAGCGGGGAAAAGTAATGCTGGTTCTCACTGCCTCCTGGAACCCTTTCAAATGCCACAGACAATTTGGCCCTCTCTGCTTTGCTGCGGACTCCATCCTCAAAAGCACATGTTTTCGCTTTCGGCAGCCTCCGGAGCAAAAAAGACAAACGTCCAGCTTTTGCTGCCACAGCAAAGGTGCCAGCGGGGAAAAGTAATGCTGGTTCTCACTGCCTCCTGGAACCTCTTTAAATGCCAAAGACAATTTGGCCCTCTCTGCTTTCCTGCGGACTCCATCATCAAAAGCACCTGTTTTCGCTTTCGGCAGCCTCCGGAGCAAAAAAGACAAACGTCCAGCTTTTGCTGCCACAGCAAAGGTGCCAGCGGGGAAAAGTAATGCTGGTTCTCACTGCCTCCTGGAACCCTTTCAAATGCCCCAGACAATTTGGCCCTCTCTGCTTTCCTGCGGACTCCATCCTCAAAAGCACCTATTTTCGCTTTCGGCAGCCTCCGGAGCAAAAAAGACAAACGTCCAGCTTTTGCTGCCACAGCAAAGGTGCCAGCGGGGAAAAGTAATGCTGGTCCTCACTGCCTCCTGGAACCTCTTTAAATGCCAAAGACAATTTGGCCCTCTCTGCTTTCCTGCGGACTCCATCCTCAAAAGCACCTGTTTTCGCTTTCGGCAGCCTCCGGAGCAAAAAAGACAAACGTCCAGCTTTTGCTGCCACAGCAAAGGTGCCAGCGGGGAAAAGTAATGCTGGTTCTCACTGCCTCCTGGAACCCTTTCAAATGCCACAGACAATTTGGCCCTCTCTGCTTTCCTGCGGACTCCATCCTCAAAAGCACCTATTTTCGCTTTCGGCAGCCTCCGGAGCAAAAAAGACAAACGTCCAGCTTTTGCTGCCACAGCAAAGGTGCCAGCGGGGAAAAGTAATGCTGGTTCTCACTGCCTCCTGGAACCCTTTCAAATGCCACAGACAATTTGGCCCTCTCTGCTTTCCTGCGGACTCCATCCTCAAAAGCACCTATTTTCTCTTTCGGCGCCCTCCGGAGCAAAAAAGACAAACGTCCAGCTTTTGCTGCCACAGCAAAGGTGCCAGCGGGGAAAAGTAATGCTGGTTCTCACTGCCTCCTGGAACCCTTTCAAATGTCACAGACAATTTGGCCCTCTCTGCTTTCCTGCGGACTCCATCCTCAAAAGCAGCTGTTTTCGCTTTCGGCAGCCTCCGGAGCAAAAAAGACAAACGTCCAGATTTTGCTGCCACAGCAAAGGTGCCAGCGGGGAAAAGTAATGCTGGTTCTCACTGCCTCCTGGAACCCTTTCAAATGTCACAGACAATTTGGCCCTCTCTGCTTTCCTGCGGACTCCATCCTCAAAAGCACCTGTTTTCGCTTTCGGCAGCCTCCGGAGCAAAAAAGACAAACGTCCAGATTTTGCTGCCACAGCAAAGGTGCCAGCGGGGAAAAGTAATGCTGGTTCTCACTGCCTCCTGGAACCCTATCAAATGCCACAGACAATTTGGCCCTCTCTGCTTTCCTGCGGACTGTATCCTCAAAAGCGCCTTTTTTCACTTTCGGCGCCCTCTGGTGGTAAAAAGACAAACGTCCAGCTTTTGCTGCCGCAGCAAAGGTGCCAGCGGGGAAAAGTAATGCTGGTCCTCACTGCCTCCTGGAACCTCTTTAAATGCCAAAGACAATTTGGCCCTCTCTGCTTTCCTGCGGACTCCATCATCAAAAGCACCTGTTTTCGCTTTCGGCAGCCTCCGGAGCAAAAAAGACAAACGTCCAGCTTTTGCTGCCACAGCAAAGGTGCCAGCGGGGAAAAGTAATGCTGGTTCTCACTGCCTCCTGGAACCCTTTCAAATGCCACAGACAATTTGGCCCTCTCTGCTTTCCTGCGGACTCCATCCTCAAAAGCACCTGTTTTCGCTTTCGGCAGCCTCCGGAGCAAAAAAGACAAACGTCCAGCTTTTGCTGCCACAGCAAAGGTGCCAGCGGGGAAAAGTAATGCTGGTTCTCACTGCCTCCTGGAACCCTTTCAAATGCCACAGACAATTTGGCCCTCTCTGCTTTGCTGCGGACTCCATCCTCAAAAGCACCTGTTTTCGCTTTCGGCAGCCTCCGGAGCAAAAAAGACAAACGTCCAGCTTTTGCTGCCACAGCAAAGGTGCCAGCGGGGAAAAGTAATGCTGGTTCTCACTGCCTCCTGGAACCCTTTCAAATGCCACAGACAATTTGGCCCTCTCTGCTTTCCTGCGGACTCCATCCTCAAAAGCACCTATTTTCGGTTTCGGCAGCCTCCGGAGCAAAAAAGACAAACGTCCAGCTTTTGCTGCCACAGCAAAGGTGCCAGCGGGGAAAAGTAATGCTGGTTCTCACTGCCTCCTGGAACCGTTTCAAATGCCACAGACAATTTGGCCCTCTCTGCTTTCCTGCGGACTCCATCCTCAAAAGCACCTGTTTTCGCTTTCGGCAACCTCCGGAGCAAAAAAGACAAACGTCCAGCTTTTGCTGCCACAGCAAAGGTGCCAGCGGGGAAAAGTAATGCTGGTTCTCACTGCCTCCTGGAACCCTTTCAAATGCAACAGACAATTTGGCCCTCTCTGCTTTCCTGCGGAATCCATCCTCAAAAGCACATGTTTTCGCTTTCGGCAGCCTCCGGAGCAAAAAAGACAAACGTCCAGATTTTGCTGCCACAGCAAAGGTGCCAGCGGGGAAAAGTAATGCTGGTTCTCACTGCCTCCTGGAACCCTTTCAAATGCCACAGACAATTTGGCCCTCTCTGCTTTCCTGCGGAATCGATCCTCAAAAGCGCCTTTTTTCACTTTCGGCGCCCTCCGGTGGTAAAAAGACAAACGTCCAGCTTTTGCTGCCGCAGCAAAGGTGCCAACGGGGAAAAGTAATGCTGGTTCTCACTGCCTCCTGGAACCTCTTTAAATGCCAAAGACAATTTGGCCCTCTCTGCTTTCCTGCGGACTCCATCCTCAAAAGCACCTGTTTTCGCTTTCGGCAGCCTCCGGAGCAAAAAAGACAAACGTCCAGCTTTTGCTGCCACAGCAAAGGTGCCAGCGGGGAAAAGTAATGCTGGTTCTCACTGCCTCCTGGAACCCTTTCAAATGCCACAGACAATTTGGCCCTCTCTGCTTTCCTGCCGACTCCATCCTCAAAAGCACCTGTTTTCACTTTCGGCAGCCTCCGGAGCAAAAAAGACAAACGTCCAGCTTTTGCTGCCACAACAAAGGTGCCAGCGGGGAAAAGTAATGCTGGTTCTCACTGCCTCCTGGAACCCTTTCAAATGCCACAGACAATTTGGCCCTCTCTGCTTTCCTGCGGACTCCATCCTCAAAAGCACCTGTTTTCGCTTTCGGCAGCCTCCGGAGCAAAAAAGACAAACGTCCAGCTTTTGCTGCCACAGCAAAGGTGCCAGCGGGGAAAAGTAATGCTGGTTCTCACTGCCTCCTGGAACCCTTTCAAATGCCCCAGACAATTTGGCCCTCTCTGCTTTCCTGCGGACTGTATCCTCAAAAGCGCCTTTTTTCACTTTCGGCGCCATCTGGTGGTAAAAAGACAAACGTCCAGCTTTTGCTGCCGCAGCAAAGGTGCCAGCGGGGAAAAGTAATGCTGGTCCTCACTTCCTCCTGGAACCTCTTTAAATGCCAAAGACAATTTGGCCCTCTCTGCTTTCCTGCGGAATCCATCATCAAAAGCACCTGTTTTCGCTTTCGGCAGCCTCCGGAGCAAAAAAGACAAACGTCCAGCTTTTGCTGCCACAGCAAAGGTGGCAGCGGGGAAAAGTAATGCTGGTTCTCACTGCCTCCTGGAACCCTTTCAAATGCCACAGACAATTTGGCCCTCTCTGCTTTCCGGCGGACTCCATCCTCAAAAGAACCTATTTTCGCTTTCGGCAGCCTCCGGAGCAAAAAAGACAAACGTCCAGCTTTTGCTGCCACAGCAAAGGTGCCAGCGGGGAAAAGTAATGCTGGTTCTCACTGCCTCCTGGAACCCTTTCAAATGCCACAGACAATTTGGCCCTCTCTGCTTTCCTGCGGACTCCATCCTCAAAAGCACCTGTTTTCGCTTTCGGCAACCTGCGGAGCAAAAAAGACAAACGTCCAGCTTTTGCTGCCGCAGCAAAGGTGCCAGCGGGGAAAAGTAATGCTGGTCCTCACTGCCTCCTGGAACCTCTTTAAATGCCAAAGACAATTTGGTCCTCTCTGCTTTCCTGCGGACTCCATCCTCAAAAGAACCTATTTTCGCTTTCGGCAGCCTCCGGAGCAAAAAAGACAAACGTCCAGCTTTTGCTGCCACAGCAAAGGTGCCAGCGGGGAAAAGTAATGCTGGTTCTCCCTGCCTCCTGGAACTACTTCAAATGCCCCAGACAATTTGGCTCTCTGTGCTTTCCTGCGGACTCCATCCTCAAAAGCACCTGTTTTCGCTTTCGGCAGCCTCCGGAGCAAAAAAGACAAACGTCCAGCTTTTGCTGCCACAGCAAAGGTGCCAGCGGGGAAAAGTAATGCTGGTTCTCACTGCCTCCTGGAACCCTTTCAAATGCCACAGACAATTTGGCCCTCTCTGCTTTCCTGCGGACTCCATCCTCAAAAGCACCTGTTTTCGCTTTCGGCAACCTCCGGAGCAAAAAAGACAAACGTCCAGCTTTTGCTGCCACAGCAAAGGTGCCAGCAGGGAAAAGTAATGCTGGTTCTCACTGCCTCCTGGAACCCTTTCAAATGCCACAGACAATTTGGCCCTCTCTGCTTTCCTGCGGACTCCATCCTCAAAAGCACCTGTTTTCGCTTTCGGCAGCCTCCGGAGCAAAAAAGACAAACGTCCAGCTTTTGCTGCCACAGCAAAGGTGCCAGCGGGGAAAAGTAATGCTGGTTCTCACTGCCTCCTGGAACCCTTTCAAATGCCACAGACAATTTGGCCCTCTCTGCTTTCCTGCGGACTCCATCCTCAAAAGCACCTGTTTTCGCTTTCGGCAGCCTCCGGAGCAAAAAAGACAAACGTCCAGCTTTTGCTGCCACAGCAAAGGTGCCAGCGGGGAAAAGTAATGCTGGTTCTCACTGCCTCCTGGAACCCTTTCAAATGCCACAGACAATTTGGCCCTCTCTGCTTTCCTGCGGACTCCATCCTCAAAAGCACCTGTTTTCGCTTTCGGCAGCCTCCGGAGCAAAAAAGACAAACGTCCAGCTTTTGCTGCCACAGCAAAGGTGCCAGCGGGGAAAAGTAATGCTGGTTCTCACTGCCTCCTGGAACCCTTTCAAATGCCCCAGACAATTTGGCCCTCTCTGCTTTCCTGCGGACTCTATCCTCAAAAGCGCCTTTTTTCACTTTCGGCGCCATCTGGTGGTAAAAAGACAAACGTCCAGCTTTTGCTGCCGCAGCAAAGGTGCCAGCGGGGAAAAGTAATGCTGGTCCTCACTTCCTCCTGGAACCTCTTTAAATGCCAAAGACAATTTGGCCCTCTCTGCTTTCCTGCGGAATCCATCATCAAAAGCACCTGTTTTCGCTTTCGGCAGCCTCCGGAGCAAAAAAGACAAACGTCCAGCTTTTGCTGCCACAGCAAAGGTGGCAGCGGGGAAAAGTAATGCTGGTTCTCACTGCCTCCTGGAACCCTTTCAAATGCCACAGACAATTTGGCCCTCTCTGCTTTCCTGCGGACTCCATCCTCAAAAGCACCTGTTTTCGCTTTCGGCAACCTGCGGAGCAAAAAAGACAAACGTCCAGCTTTTGCTGCCGCAGCAAAGGTGCCAGCGGGGAAAAGTAATGCTGGTCCTCACTGCCTCCTGGAACCTCTTTAAATGCCAAAGACAATTTGGTCCTCTCTGCTTTCCTGCGGACTCCATCCTCAAAAGAACCTATTTTCGCTTTCGGCAGCCTCCGGAGCAAAAAAGACAAACGTCCAGCTTTTGCTGCCACAGCAAAGGTGCCAGCGGGGAAAAGTAATGCTGGTTCTCACTGCCTCCTGGAACTACTTCAAATGCCCCAGACAATTTGGCTCTCTCTGCTTTCCTGCGGACTCCATCCTCAAAAGCACCTGTTTTCGCTTTCGGCAGCCTCCGGAGCAAAAAAGACAAACGTCCAGCTTTTGCCGCCACAGCAAAGGTGGCAGCGGGGAAAAGTAATGCTGGTTCTCACTGCCTCCTGGAACCCTTTCAAATGCCACAGACAATTTGGCCCTCTCTGCTTTCCGGCGGACTCCATCCTCAAAAGAACCTATTTTCGCTTTCGGCAGCCTCCGGAGCAAAAAAGACAAACGTCCAGCTTTTGCTGCCACAGCAAAGGTGCCAGCGGGGAAAAGTAATGCTGGTTCTCACTGCCTCCTGGAACCTCTTTAAATGCCAAAGACAATTTGGTCCTCTCTGCTTTCCTGCGGACTCCATCCTCAAAAGAACCTATTTTCGCTTTCGGCAGCCTCCGGAGCAAAAAAGACAAACGTCCAGCTTTTGCTGCCACAGCAAAGGTGCCAGCGGGGAAAAGTAATGCTGGTTCTCACTGCCTCCTGGAACTACTTCAAATGCCCCAGACAATTTGGCTCTCTCTGCTTTCCTGCGGACTCCATCCTCAAAAGCACCTGTTTTCGCTTTCGGCAGCCTCCGGAGCAAAAAAGACAAACGTCCAGCTTTTGGTGCCACAGCAAAGGTGCCAGCGGGGAAAAGTAATGCTGGTTCTCACTGCCTCCTGGAACCCTTTCAAATGCCACAGACAATTTGGCCCTCTCTGCTTTCCTGCGGACTCCATCCTCAAAAGCACCTGTTTTCGCTTTCGGCAACCTCCGGAGCAAAAAAGACAAACGTCCAGCTTTTGCTGCCACAGCAAAGGTGCCAGCAGGGAAAAGTAATGCTGGTTCTCACTGCCTCCTGGAACCCTTTCAAATGCCACAGACAATTTGGCCCTCTCTGCTTTCCTGCGGACTCCATCCTCAAAAGCACCTGTTTTCGCTTTCGGCAGCCTCCGGAGCAAAAAAGACAAACGTCCAGCTTTTGCTGCCACAACAAAGGTGCCAGCGGGGAAAAGTAATGCTGGTTCTCACTGCCTCCTGGAACCCTTTCAAATGCCACAGACAATTTGGCCCTCTCTGCTTTCCTGCGGACTCCATCATCAAAAGCACCTGTTTTCGCTTTCGGCAGCCTCCGGAGCAAAAAAGACAAACGTCCAGCTTTTGCTGCCACAGCAAAGGTGCCAGCGGGGAAAAGTAATGCTGGTCCTCACTGCCTCCTGGAACCTCTTTAAATGCCAAAGACAATTTGGCCCTCTCTGCTTTCCTGCGGACTCCATCATCAAAAGCACCTGTTTTCGCTTTCGGCAGCCTCCGGAGCAAAAAAGACAAACGTCCAGCTTTTGCTGCCACAGCAAAGGTGCCAGCGGGGAAAAGTAATGCTGGTTCTCACTGCCTCCTGGAACCCCTTCAAATGCCCCAGACAATTTGGCCCTCTCTGCTTTCCTGCGGACTCCATCCTCAAAAGCACCTGTTTTCGCTTTCGGCAGCCTCCGGAGCAAAAAAGACAAACGTCCAGCTTTTGCTGCCACAGCAAAGGTGCCAGCGGGGAAAAGTAATGCTGGTTCTCACTGCCTCCTGGAACCCTTTCAAATGCCCCAGACAATTTGGCCCTCTCTGCTTTCCTGCGGACTCCATCCTCAAAAGCACCTGTTTTCGCTTTCGGCAGCCTCCGGAGCAAAAAAGACAAACGTCCAGATTTTGCTGCCACAGCAAAGGTGCCAGCGGGGAAAAGTAATGCTGGTTCTCACTGCCTCCTGGAACCCTTTCAAATGCCACAGACAATTTGGCCCTCTCTGCTTTCCTGCGGACTCCATCCTCAAAAGCACCTGTTTTCGCTTTCGGCAACCTCCGGAGCAAAAAAGACAAACGTCCAGCTTTTGCTGCCACAGCAAAGGTGCCAGCAGGGAAAAGTAATGCTGGTTCTCACTGCCTCCTGGAACTCCTTCAAATGCCCCAGACAATTTGGCTCTCTCTGCTTTCCTGCGGACTCTATCCTCAAAAGCGCCTTTTTTCACTTTCGGCGCCCTCTGGTGGTAAAAAGACAAACGTCCAGCTTTTGCTGCCGCAGCAAAGGTGCCAGCGGGGAAAAGTAATGCTGGTCCTCACTGCCTCCTGGAACCTCTTTAAATGCCACAGACAATTTGGCCCTCTCTGCTTTCCTGCGGACTCCATCATCAAAAGCACCTATTTTCGCTTTCGGCAGCCTCCGGAGCAAAAAAGACAAACGTCCAGCTTTTGCTGCCACAGCAAAGGTGCCAGCGGGGAAAAGTAATGCTGGTTCTCACTGCCTCCTGGAACCCTTTCAAATGCCACAGACAATTTGGCCCTCTCTGCTTTCCTGCGGACTCCATCCTCAAAAGCACCTGTTTTCGCTTTCGGCAGCCTCCGGAGCAAAAAAGACAAACGTCCAGCTTTTGCTGCCACAGCAAAGGTGCCAGCGGGGAAAAGTAATGCTGGTTCTCACTGCCTCCTGGAACCCTTTCAAATGCCACAGACAATTTGGCCCTCTCTGCTTTCCTGCGGACTCCATCCTCAAAAGAACCTGTTTTCGCTTTCGGCAGCCTCCGGAGCAAAAAAGACAAACGTCCAGCTTTTGCTGCCGCAGCAAAGGTGCCAGCGGGGAAAAGTAATGCTGGTTCTCACTGCCTCCTGGAACCCTTTCAAATGTCACAGACAATTTGGCCCTCTCTGCTTTCCTGCGGACTCCATCCTCAAAAGCAGCTGTTTTCGCTTTCGGCAGCCTCCGGAGCAAAAAAGACAAACGTCCAGATTTTGCTGCCACAGCAAAGGTGCCAGCGGGGAAAAGTAATGCTGGTTCTCACTGCCTCCTGGAACCCTTTCAAATGTCACAGACAATTTGGCCCTCTCTGCTTTGCTGCGGACTCCATCCTCAAAAGCACCTGTTTTCGCTTTCGGCAGCCTCCGGAGCAAAAAAGACAAACGTCCAGATTTTGCTGCCACAGCAAAGGTGCCAGCGGGGAAAAGTAATGCTGGTTCTCACTGCCTCCTGGAACCCTATCAAATGCCACAGACAATTTGGCCCTCTCTGCTTTCCTGCGGACTGTATCCTCAAAAGCGCCTTTTTTAACTTTCGGCGCCCTCTGGTGGTAAAAAGACAAACGTCCAGCTTCTGCTGCCGCAGCAAAGGTGCCAGCGGGGAAAAGTAATGCTGGTCCTCACTGCCTCCTGGAACCTCTTTAAATGCCAAAGACAATTTGGCCCTCTCTGCTTTCCTGCGGACTCCATCATCAAAAGCACCTGTTTTCGCTTTCGGCAGCCTCCGGAGCAAAAAAGACAAACGTCCAGCTTTTGCTGCCACAGCAAAGGTGCCAGCGGGGAAAAGTAATGCTGGTTCTCACTGCCTCCTGGAACCCTTTCAAATGCCACAGACAATTTGGCCCTCTCTGCTTTCCTGCGGACTCCATCCTCAAAAGCACCTGTTTTCGCTTTCGGCAGCCTCCGGAGCAAAAAAGACAAACGTCCAGCTTTTGCTGCCACAGCAAAGGTGCCAGCGGGGAAAAGTAATGCTGGTTCTCACTGCCTCCTGGAACCCTTTCAAATGCCACAGACAATTTGGCCAGCTCTGCTTTGCTGCGGACTCCATCCTCAAAAGCACCTGTTTTCGCTTTCGGCAGCCTCCGGAGCAAAAAAGACAAACGTCCAGCTTTTGCTGCCACAGCAAAGGTGCCAGCGGGGAAAAGTAATGCTGGTTCTCACTGCCTCCTGGAACCCTTTCAAATGCCACAGACAATTTGGCCCTCTCTGCTTTGCTGCGGACTCCATCCTCAAAAGCAGCTGTTTTCGCTTTCGGCAGCCTCCGGAGCAAAAAAGACAAACGTCCAGCTTTTGCTGCCACAGCAAAGGTGCCAGCGGGGAAAAGTAATGCTGGTTCTCACTGCCTCCTGGAACCCTTTCAAATGCCACAGACAATTTGGCCCTCTCTGCTTTCCTGCGGACTCCATCCTCAAAAGCACCTGTTTTCACTTTCGGCAACCTCCGGAGCAAAAAAGACAAACGTCCAGCTTTTGCTGCCACAGCAAAGGTGCCAACGGGGAAAAGTAATGCTGGTTCTCACTGCCTCCTGGAACCCTTTCAAATGCCACAGACAATTTGGCCCTCTCTGCTTTCCTGCGGACTCCATCCTCAAAAGCACCTGTTTTCGCTTTCGGCAGCCTCCGGAGCAAAAAAGACAAACGTCCAGCTTTTGCTGCCACAGCAAAGGTGCCAGCGGGGAAAAGTAATGCTGGTTCTCACTGCCTCCTGGAACTCCTTCAAATGCCACAGACAATTTGGCTCTCTCTGCTTTCCTGCGGACTCCATCCTCAAAAGCACCTGTTTTCGCTTTCGGCAGCCTCCGGAGCAAAAAAGACAAACGTCCAGCTTTTGCTGCCACAACAAAGGTGCCAGCGGGGAAAAGTAATGCTCGTTCTCACTGCCTCCTGGAACCCTTTCAAATGCCACAGACAATTTGGCCCTCTCTGCTTTCCTGCGGACTCCATCCTCAAAAGCACCCGTTTTCGCTTTCGGCAGCCTCCGGAGCAAAAAAGACAAACGTCCAGCTTTTGCTGCCACAGCAAAGGTGCCAGCGGGGAAAAGTAATGCTGGTTCTCACTGCCTCCTGGAACCCTTTCAAATGCCCCAGACAATTTGGCCCTCTCTGCTTTCCTGCGGACTCCATCCTCAAAAGCACCTATTTTCGCTTTCGGCAGCCTCCGGAGCAAAAAAGACAAACGTCCAGCTTTTGCTGCCACAACAAAGGTGCCAGCGGGGAAAAGTAATGCTGGTTCTCACTGCCTCCTGGAACCCCTTCAAATGCCACAGACAATTTGGCCCTCTCTGCTTTCCTGCGGACTCCATCCTCAAAAGCACCTGTTTTCGCTTTCGGCAGCCTCCGGAGCAAAAAAGACAAACGTCCAGCTTTTGCTGCCACAGCAAAGGTGCCAGCGGGGAAAAGTAATGCTGGTTCTCACTGCCTCCTGGAACCCTTTCAAATGTCACAGACAATTTGGCCCTCTCTGCTTTCCTGCGGACTCCATCCTCAAAAGCACCTGTTTTCGCTTTCGGCAGCCTCCGGAGCAAAAAAGACAAACGTCCAGATTTTGCTGCCACAGCAAAGGTGCCAGCGGGGAAAAGTAATGCTGGTTCTCACTGCCTCCTGGAACCCTATCAAATGCCACAGACAATTTGGCCCTCTCTGCTTTCGTGCGGACTGTATCCTAAAAAGCGCCTTTTTTCACTTTCGGCGCCCTCTGGTGGTAAAAAGACAAACGTCCAGCTTTTGCTGCCACAGCAAAGGTGCCAGCGGGGAAAAGTAATGCTGGTCCTCACTGCCTCCTGGAACCGCTTTAAATGCCAAAGACAATTTGGCCCTCTCTGCTTTCCTGCGGACTCCATCCTCAAAAGCACCTGTTTTCGCTTTCGGAAGCCTCCGGAGCAAAAAAGACAAACGTCCAGCTTTTGCTGCCACAGCAAAGGTGCCAGCGGGGAAAAGTAATGCTGGTTCTCACTGCCTCCTGGAACCCTTTCAAATGCCACAGACAATTTGGCCCTCTCTGCTTTCCTGCGGACTCCATCCTCAAAAGAACCTATTTTCGCTTTCGGCGCCCTCCGGAGCAAAAAAGACAAACGTCCAGCTTTTGCTGCCACAGCAAAGGTGCCAGCGGGGAAAAGTAATGCTGGTTCTCACTGCCTCCTGGAACCCTTTCAAATGTCACAGACAATTTGGCCCTCTCTGCTTTCCTGCGGACTCCATCCTCAAAAGCACCTGTTTTCGCTTTCGGCAGCCTCCGGAGCAAAAAAGACAAACGTCCAGATTTTGCTGCCACAGCAAAGGTGCCAGCGGGGAAAAGTAATGCTGGTTCTCACTGCCTCCTGGAACCCTATCAAATGCCACAGACAATTTGGCCCTCTCTGCTTTCCTGCGGACTGTATCCTCAAAAGCGCCTTTTTTCACTTTCGGCGCCCTCTGGTGGTAAAAAGACAAACGTCCAGCTTTTGCTGCCGCAGCAAAGGTGCCAGCGGGGAAAAGTAATGCTGGTCCTCACTGCCTCCTGGAACCTCTTTAAATGCCAAAGACAATTTGGCCCTCTCTGCTTTCCTGCGGACTCCATCATCAAAAGCACCTGTTTTCGCTTTCGGCAGCCTCCGGAGCAAAAAAGACAAACGTCCAGCTTTTGCTGCCACAGCAAAGGTGCCAGCGGGGAAAAGTAATGCTGGTTGTCACTGCCTCCTGGAACCCTTTCAAATGCCACAGACAATTTGGCCCTCTCTGCTTTCCTGCGGACTCCATCCTCAAAAGCACCTGTTTTCGCTTTCGGCAGCCTCCGGAGCAAAAAAGACAAACGTCCAGCTTTTGCTGCCACAGCAAAGGTGCCAGCGGGGAAAAGTAATGCTGGTTCTCACTGCCTCCTGGAACCCTTTCAAATGCCCCAGACAATTTGGCCCTCTCTGCTTTCCTGCGGACTCCATCCTCAACAGCACCTATTTTCGCTTTCGGCAGCCTCCGGAGCAAAAAAGACAAACATCCAGCTTTTGCTGCCACAGCAAAGGTGCCAGCGGGGAAAAGTAATGCTGGTTCTCACTGCCTCCTGGAACCCTTTCAAATGCCACAGACAATTTGGCCCTCTCTGCTTTCCTGCGGACTCCATCCTCAAAAGCACCTGTTTTCGCTTTCGGCAGCCTCCGGAGCAAAAAAGACAAACATCCAGCTTTTGCTGCCACAGCAAAGGTGCCAGCGGGGAAAAGTAATGCTGGTTCTCACTGCCTCCTGGAACCCTTTCAAATGCCACAGACAATTTGGCCCTCTCTGCTTTCCTGCGGACTCCATCTTCAAAAGCACCTGTTTTCGCTTTCGGCAGCCTCCGGAGCAAAAAAGACAAACGTCCAGATTTTGCTGCCACAGCAAAGGTGCCAGCGGGGAAAAGTAATGCTGGTTCTCACTGCCTCCTGGAACCCTTTCAAATGCCACAGACAATTTGGCCCTCTCTGCTTTCCTGCGGACTCCATCCTCAAAAGCACCTGTTTTCGCTTTCGGCAACCTCCGGAGCAAAAAAGACAAACGTCCAGATTTTGCTGCCACAGCAAACGTGCCAGCAGGGAAAAGTAATGCTGGTTCTCACTGCCTCCTGGAACTCCTTCAAATGCCCCAGACAATTTGGCTCTCTCTGCTTTCCTGCGGACTCCATCCTCAAAAGCACCTGTTTTCGCTTTCGGCAGCCTCCGGAGCAAAAAAGACAAACGTCCAGCTTTTGCTGCCACAGCAAAGGTGCCAACGGGGAAAAGTAATGCTGGTTCTCACTGCCTCCTGGAACCCTTTCAAATGCCACAGACAATTTGGCCCTCTCTGCTTTCCTGCGGACTCCATCCTCAAAAGCACCTGTTTTCGCTTTCGGCAGCCTCCGGAGCAAAAAAGACAAACGTCCAGCTTTTGCTGCCACAGTAAAGGTGCCAGCGGGGAAAAGTAATGCTGGTTCTCACTGCCTCCTGGAACTCCTTCAAATGCCACAGACAATTTGGCTCTCTCTGCTTTCCTGCGGACTCCATCCTCAAAAGCACCTGTTTTCGCTTTCGGCAGCCTCCGGAGCAAAAAAGACAAACGTCCAGCTTTTGCTGCCACAGCAAAGGTGCCAGCGGGGAAAAGTAATGCTCGTTCTCACTGCCTCCTGGAACCCTTTCAAATGCCCCAGACAATTTGGCCCTCTCTGCTTTCCTGCGGACTCCATCCTCAAAAGCACCTGTTTTCGCTTTCGGCAGCCTCCGGAGCAAAAAAGACAAACGTCCAGCTTTTGCTGCCACAGCAAAGGTGCCAGCGGGGAAAAGTAATGCTGGTTCTCACTGCCTCCTGGAACCCTTTCAAATGCCCCAGACAATTTGGCCCTCTCTGCTTTCCTGCGGACTCCATCCTCAAAAGCACCTATTTTCGCTTTCGGCAGCCTCCGGAGCAAAAAAGACAAACGTCCAGCTTTTGCTGCCACAGCAAAGGTGCCAGCGGGGAAAAGTAATGCTGGTTCTCACTGCCTCCTGGAACCCTTTCAAATGCCACAGACAATTTGGCCCTCTCTGCTTTCCTGCGGACTCCATCCTCAAAAGCACCTGTTTTCGCTTTCGGCAGCCTCCGGAGCAAAAAAGACAAACGTCCAGCTTTTGCTGCCACAGCAAAGGTGCCAGCGGGGAAAAGTAATGCTGGTTCTCACTGCCTCCTGGAACCCTTTCAAATGTCACAGACAATTTGGCCCTCTCTGCTTTCCTGCGGACTCCATCCTCAAAAGCACCTGTTTTCGCTTTCGGCAGCCTCCGGAGCAAAAAAGACAAACGTCCAGCTTTTGCTGCCACAGCAAAGGTGCCAGCGGGGAAAAGTAATGCTGGTTCTCACTGCCTCCTGGAACCCTATCAAATGCCACAGACAATTTGGCCCTCTCTGCTTTCCTGCGGACTGTATCCTCAAAAGCGCCTTTTTTCACTTTCGGCGCCCTCTGGTGGTAAAAAGACAAACGTCCAGCTTTTGCTGCCGCAGCAAAGGTGCCAGCGGGGAAAAGTAATGCTGGTCCTCACTGCCTCCTGGAACCTCTTTAAATGCCACAGACAATTTGGCCCTCTCTGCTTTCCTGCGGACTCCATCCTCAAAAGCACCTGTTTTCGCTTTCGGCAGCCTCCGGAGCAAAAAAGACAAACGTCCAGCTTTTGCTGCCACAGCAAAGGTGCCAGCGGGGAAAAGTAATGCTGGTTCTCACTGCCTCCTGGAACCCTTTCAAATGCCACAGACAATTTGGCCCTCTCTGCTTTCCTGCGGACTCCATCCTCAAAAGCACCTATTTTCGCTTTCGGCAGCCTCCGGAGCAAAAAAGACAAACGTCCAGCTTTTGCTGCCACAGCAAAGGTGCCAGCGGGGAAAAGTAATGCTGGTTCTCACTGCCTCCTGGAACCCTTTCAAATGCCACAGACAATTTGGCCCTCTCTGCTTTCCTGCGGACTCCATCCTCAAAAGCACCTGTTTTCGCTTTCGGCAGCCTCCGGAGCAAAAAAGACAAACGTCCAGCTTTTGCTGCCACAGCAAAGGTGCCAGCGGGGAAAAGTAATGCTGGTTCTCACTGCCTCCTGGAACCCTTTCAAATGTCACAGACAATTTGGCCCTCTCTGCTTTCCTGCGGACTCCATCCTCAAAAGCACCTGTTTTCGCTTTCGGCAGCCTCCGGAGCAAAAAAGACAAACGTCCAGCTTTTGCTGCCACAGCAAAGGTGCCAGCGGGGAAAAGTAATGCTGGTTCTCACTGCCTCCTGGAACCCTATCAAATGCCACAGACAATTTGGCCCTCTCTGCTTTCCTGCGGACTGTATCCTCAAAAGCGCCTTTTTTCACTTTCGGCGCCCTCTGGTGGTAAAAAGACAAACGTCCAGCTTTTGCTGCCGCAGCAAAGGTGCCAGCGGGGAAAAGTAATGCTGGTCCTCACTGCCTCCTGGAACCTCTTTAAATGCCACAGACAATTTGGCCCTCTCTGCTTTCCTGCGGACTCCATCCTCAAAAGCACCTGTTTTCGCTTTCGGCAGCCTCCGGAGCAAAAAAGACAAACGTCCAGCTTTTGCTGCCACAGCAAAGGTGCCAGCGGGGAAAAGTAATGCTGGTTCTCACTGCCTCCTGGAACCCTTTCAAATGCCACAGACAATTTGGCCCTCTCTGCTTTCCTGCGGACTCCATCCTCAAAAGCACCTATTTTCGGTTTCGGCAGCCTCCGGAGCAAAAAAGACAAACGTCCAGCTTTTGCTGCCACAGCAAAGGTGCCAGCGGGGAAAAGTAATGCTGGTTCTCACTGCCTCCTGGAACCCTTTCAAATGCCACAGACAATTTGGCCCTCTCTGCTTTCCTGCGGACTCCATCCTCAAAAGCACCTGTTTTCGCTTTCGGCAGCCTCCGGAGCAAAAAAGACAAACGTCCAGCTTTTGCTGCCACAGCAAAGGTGCCAGCGGGGAAAAGTAATGCTGGTTCTCACTGCCTCCTGGAACCCTTTCAAATGCCACAGACAATTTGGCCCTCTCTGCTTTCCTGCGGACTCCATCCTCAAAAGCACCTGTTTTCGCTTTCGGCAGCCTCCGGAGCAAAAAAGACAAACGTCCAGCTTTTGCTGCCACAGCAAAGGTGCCAGCGGGGAAAAGTAATGCTGGTTCTCACTGCCTCCTGGAACCCTTTCAAATGCCACAGACAATTTGGCCCTCTCTGCTTTCCTGCGGACTCCATCCTCAAAAGAACCTATTTTCTCTTTCGGCGCCCTCCGGAGCAAAAAAGACAAACGTCCAGCTTTTGCTGCCACAGCAAAGGTGCCAGCGGGGAAAAGTAATGCTGGTTCTCACTGCCTCCTGGAACCCTTTCAAATGCCCAGACAATTTGGCCCTCTCTGCTTTCCTGCGGACTCCATCCTCAAAAGCACCTGTTTTCGCTTTCGGCAGCCTCCGGAGCAAAAAAGACAAACGTCCAGCTTTTGCTGCCACAGCAAAGGTGCCAGCGGGGAAAAGTAATGCTGGTTCTCACTGCCTCCTGGAACCCTTTCAAATGTCACAGACAATTTGGCCCTCTCTGCTTTCCTGCGGACTCCATCCTCAAAAGCAGCTGTTTTCGCTTTCGGCAGCCTCCGGAGCAAAAAAGACAAACGTCCAGATTTTGCTGCCACAGCAAAGGTGCCAGCGGGGAAAAGTAATGCTGGTTCTCACTGCCTCCTGGAACCCATTCAAATGTCACAGACAATTTGGCACTCTCTGCTTTCCTGCGGACTCCATCCTCAAAAGCACCTGTTTTCGCTTTCGGCAGCCTCCGGAGCAAAAAAGACAAACGTCCAGCTTTTGCTGCCACAGCAAAGGTGGCAGCGGGGAAAAGTAAGGCTGGTTCTCACTGCCTCCTGGAACCCTATCAAATGCCACAGACAATTTGGCCCTCTCTGCTTTCCTGCGGACTGTATCCTCAAAAGCGCCTTTTTTCACTTTCGGCGCCCTCTGGTGGTAAAAAGACAAACGTCCAGCTTCTGCTGCCGCAGCAAAGGTGCCAGCGGGGAAAAGTAATGCTGGTCCTCACTGCCTCCTGGAACCTCTTTAAATGCCAAAGACAATTTGGCCCTCTCTGCTTTCCTGCGGACTCCATCATCAAAAGCACCTGTTTTCGCTTTCGGCAGCCTCCGGAGCAAAAAAGACAAACGTCCAGCTTTTGCTGCCACAGCAAAGGTGCCAGCGGGGAAAAGTAATGCTGGTTGTCACTGCCTCCTGGAACCCTTTCAAATGCCACAGACAATTTGGCCCTCTCTGCTTTGCTGCGGACTCCATCCTCAAAAGCACCTATTTTCGGTTTCGGCAGCCTCCGGAGCAAAAAAGACAAACGTCCAGCTTTTGCTGCCACAGCAAAGGTGCCAGCGGGGAAAAGTAATGCTGGTTCTCACTGCCTCCTGGAACCCTTTCAAATGCCACAGACAATTTGGCCAGCTCTGCTTTGCTGCGGACTCCATCCTCAAAAGCAGCTGTTTTCGCTTTCGGCAGCCTCCGGAGCAAAAAAGACAAACGTCCAGCTTTTGCTGCCACAGCAAAGGTGCCAGCGGGGAAAAGTAATGCTGGTTCTCACTGCCTCCTGGAACCCTTTCAAATGCCACAGACAATTTGGCCCTCTCTGCTTTGCTGCGGACTCCATCCTCAAAAGCAGCTGTTTTCGCTTTCGGCAGCCTCCGGAGCAAAAAAGACAAACGTCCAGCTTTTGCTGCCACAGCAAAGGTGCCAGCGGGGAAAAGTAATGCTGGTTCTCACTGCCTCCTGGAACCCTATCAAATGCCACAGACAATTTGGCCCTCTCTGCTTTCCTGCGGACTGTATCCTCAAAAGCGCCTTTTTTCACTTTCGGCGCCCTCTGGTGGTAAAAAGACAAACGTCCAGCTTCTGCTGCCGCAGCAAAGGTGCCAGCGGGGAAAAGTAATGCTGGTCCTCACTGCCTCCTGGAACCTCTTTAAATGCCAAAGACAATTTGGCCCTCTCTGCTTTCCTGCGGACTCCATCATCAAAAGCACCTGTTTTCGCTTTCGGCAGCCTCCGGAGCAAAAAAGACAAACGTCCAGCTTTTGCTGCCACAGCAAAGGTGCCAGCGGGGAAAAGTAATGCTGGTTGTCACTGCCTCCTGGAACCCTTTCAAATGCCACAGACAATTTGGCCCTCTCTGCTTTGCTGCGGACTCCATCCTCAAAAGCACCTATTTTCGGTTTCGGCAGCCTCCGGAGCAAAAAAGACAAACGTCCAGCTTTTGCTGCCACAGCAAAGGTGCCAGCGGGGAAAAGTAATGCTGGTTCTCACTGCCTCCTGGAACCCTTTCAAATGCCACAGACAATTTGGCCAGCTCTGCTTTGCTGCGGACTCCATCCTCAAAAGCAGCTGTTTTCGCTTTCGGCAGCCTCCGGAGCAAAAAAGACAAACGTCCAGCTTTTGCTGCCACAGCAAAGGTGCCAGCGGGGAAAAGTAATGCTGGTTCTCACTGCCTCCTGGAACCCTTTCAAATGCCACAGACAATTTGGCCCTCTCTGCTTTCCTGCGGACTCCATCCTCAAAAGCAGCTGTTTTCGCTTTCGGCAGCCTCCGGAGCAAAAAAGACAAACGTCCAGCTTTTGCTGCCACAGCAAAGGTGCCAGCGGGGAAAAGTAATGCTGGTTCTCACTGCCTCCTGGAACCCTTTCAAATGCCACAGACAATTTGGCCCTCTCTGCTTTCCTGCGGACTCCATCCTCAAAAGCACCTGTTTTCGCTTTCGGCAGCCTCCGGAGCAAAAAAGACAAACGTCCAGCTTTTGCTGCCACAGCAAAGGTGCCAACGGGGAAAAGTAATGCTGGTTCTCACTGCCTCCTGGAACCCTTTCAAATGCCCCAGACAATTTGGCCCTCTCTGCTTTCCTGCGGACTCCATCCTCAAAAGCACCTGTTTTCGCTTTCGGCAGCCTCCGGAGCAAAAAAGACAAACGTCCAGCTTTTGCTGCCACAGCAAAGGTGCCAGCGGGGAAAAGTAATGCTGGTTCTCACTGCCTCCTGGAACCCTTTCAAATGCCCCAGACAATTTGGCCCTCTCTGCTTTCCTGCGGACTCCATCCTCAAAAGAACCTATTTTCGCTTTCGGCAGCCTCCGGAGCAAAAAAGACAAACGTCCAGCTTTTGCTGCCACAACAAAGGTGCCAGCGGGGAAAAGTAATGCTGGTTCTCACTGCCTCCTGGAACCGTTTCAAATGCCACAGACAATTTGGCCCTCTCTGCTTTCCTGCGGACTCCATCCTCAAAAGCACCTGTTTTCGCTTTCGGCAGCCTCCGGAGCAAAAAAGACAAACGTCCAGCTTTTGCTGCCACAGCAAAGGTGCCAGCGGGGAAAAGTAATGCTGGTTCTCACTGCCTCCTGGAACCCTTTCAAATGTCACAGACAATTTGGCCCTCTCTGCTTTCCTGCGGACTCCATCCTCAAAAGCACCTGTTTTCGCTTTCGGCAGCCTCCGGAGCAAAAAAGACAAACGTCCAGCTTTTGCTGCCACAGCAAAGGTGCCAGCGGGGAAAAGTAATGCTGGTTCTCACTGCCTCCTGGAACCCTATCAAATGCCACAGACAATTTGGCCCTCTCTGCTTTCCTGCGGACTGTATCCTCAAAAGCGCCTTTTTTCACTTTCGGCGCCCTCTGGTGGTAAAAAGACAAACGTCCAGCTTTTGCTGCCGCAGAAAAGGTGCCAGCGGGGAAAAGTAATGCTGGTCCTCACTGCCTCCTGGAACCTCTTTAAATGCCAAAGACAATTTGGCCCTCTCTGCTTTCCTGCGGACTCCATCATCAAAAGCACCTGTTTTCGCTTTCGGCAGCCTCCGGAGCAAAAAAGACAAACGTCCAGCTTTTGCTGCCACAGCAAAGGTGCCAGCGGGGAAAAGTAATGCTGGTTCTCACTGCCTCCTGGAACCCTTTCAAATGCCACAGACAATTTGGCCCTCTCTGCTTTCCTGCGGACTCCATCCTCAAAAGCACCTGTTTTCGCTTTCGGCAGCCTCCGGAGCAAAAAAGACAAACGTCCAGCTTTTGCTGCCACAGCAAAGGTGCCAGCGGGGAAAAGTAATGCTGGTTCTCACTGCCTCCTGGAACCCTTTCAAATGCCCCAGACAATTTGGCCCTCTCTGCTTTCCTGCGGACTCCATCCTCAACAGCACCTATTTTCGCTTTCGGCAGCCTCCGGAGCAAAAAAGACAAACGTCCAGCTTTTGCTGCCACAACAAAGGTGCCAGCGGGGAAAAGTAATGCTGGTTCTCACTGCCTCCTGGAACCCTTTCAAATGCCACAGACAATTTGGCCCTCTCTGCTTTCCTGCGGACTCCATCCTCAAAAGCACCTGTTTTCGCTTTCGGCAGCCTCCGGAGCAAAAAAGACAAACATCCAGCTTTTGCTGCCACAGCAAAGGTGCCAGCGGGGAAAAGTAATGCTGGTTCTCACTGCCTCCTGGAACCCTTTCAAATGCCACAGACAATTTGGCCCTCTCTGCTTTCCTGCGGACTCCATCTTCAAAAGCACCTGTTTTCGCTTTCGGCAGCCTCCGGAGCAAAAAAGACAAACGTCCAGATTTTGCTGCCACAGCAAAGGTGCCAGCGGGGAAAAGTAATGCTGGTTCTCACTGCCTCCTGGAACCCTTTCAAATGCCACAGACAATTTGGCCCTCTCTGCTTTCCTGCGGACTCCATCCTCAAAAGCACCTGTTTTCGCTTTCGGCAACCTCCGGAGCAAAAAAGACAAACGTCCAGCTTTTGCTGCCACAGCAAACGTGCCAGCAGGGAAAAGTAATGCTGGTTCTCACTGCCTCCTGGAACTCCTTCAAATGCCCCAGACAATTTGGCTCTCTCTGCTTTCCTGCGGACTCCATCCTCAAAAGCACCTGTTTTCGCTTTCGGCAGCCTCCGGAGCAAAAAAGACAAACGTCCAGCTTTTGCTGCCACAGCAAAGGTGCCAACGGGGAAAAGTAATGCTGGTTCTCACTGCCTCCTGGAACCCTTTCAAATGCCACAGACAATTTGGCCCTCTCTGCTTTCCTGCGGACTCCATCCTCAAAAGCACCTGTTTTCGCTTTCGGCAGCCTCCGGAGCAAAAAGGACAAACGTCCAGCTTTTGCTGCCACAGTAAAGGTGCCAGCGGGGAAAAGTAATGCTGGTTCTCACTGCCTCCTGGAACTCCTTCAAATGCCACAGACAATTTGGCTCTCTCTGCTTTCCTGCGGACTCCATCCTCAAAAGCACCTGTTTTCGCTTTCGGCAGCCTCCGGAGCAAAAAAGACAAACGTCCAGCTTTTGCTGCCACAGCAAAGGTGCCAGCGGGGAAAAGTAATGCTCGTTCTCACTGCCTCCTGGAACCCTTTCAAATGCCCCAGACAATTTGGCCCTCTCTGCTTTCCTGCGGACTCCATCCTCAAAAGCACCTGTTTTCGCTTTCGGCAGCCTCCGGAGCAAAAAAGACAAACGTCCAGCTTTTGCTGCCACAGCAAAGGTGCCAGCGGGGAAAAGTAATGCTGGTTCTCACTGCCTCCTGGAACCCTTTCAAATGCCCCAGACAATTTGGCCCTCTCTGCTTTCCTGCGGACTCCATCCTCAACAGCACCTATTTTCGCTTTCGGCAGCCTCCGGAGCAAAAAAGACAAACGTCCAGCTTTTGCTGCCACAACAAAGGTGCCAGCGGGGAAAAGTAATGCTGGTTCTCACTGCCTCCTGGAACCCTTTCAAATGCCACAGACAATTTGGCCCTCTCTGCTTTCCTGCGGACTCCATCCTCAAAAGCACCTGTTTTCGCTTTCGGCAGCCTCCGGAGCAAAAAAGACAAACATCCAGCTTTTGCTGCCACAGCAAAGGTGCCAGCGGGGAAAAGTAATGCTGGTTCTCACTGCCTCCTGGAACCCTTTCAAATGCCACAGACAATTTGGCCCTCTCTGCTTTCCTGCGGACTCCATCTTCAAAAGCACCTGTTTTCGCTTTCGGCAGCCTCCGGAGCAAAAAAGACAAACGTCCAGATTTTGCTGCCACAGCAAAGGTGCCAGCGGGGAAAAGTAATGCTGGTTCTCACTGCCTCCTGGAACCCTTTCAAATGCCACAGACAATTTGGCCCTCTCTGCTTTCCTGCGGACTCCATCCTCAAAAGCACCTGTTTTCGCTTTCGGCAACCTCCGGAGCAAAAAAGACAAACGTCCAGCTTTTGCTGCCACAGCAAACGTGCCAGCAGGGAAAAGTAATGCTGGTTCTCACTGCCTCCTGGAACTCCTTCAAATGCCCCAGACAATTTGGCTCTCTCTGCTTTCCTGCGGACTCCATCCTCAAAAGCACCTGTTTTCGCTTTTGGCAGCCTCCGGAGCAAAAAAGACAAACGTCCAGCTTTTGCTGCCACAGCAAAGGTGCCAACGGGGAAAAGTAATGCTGGTTCTCACTGCCTCCTGGAACCCTTTCAAATGCCCCAGACAATTTGGCCCTCTCTGCTTTCCTGCGGACTCCATCCTCAAAAGCACCTGTTTTCGCTTTCGGCAGCCTCCGGAGCAAAAAGGACAAACGTCCAGCTTTTGCTGCCACAGTAAAGGTGCCAGCGGGGAAAAGTAATGCTGGTTCTCACTGCCTCCTGGAACTCCTTCAAATGCCACAGACAATTTGGCTCTCTCTGCTTTCCTGCGGACTCCATCCTCAAAAGCACCTGTTTTCGCTTTCGGCAGCCTCCGGAGCAAAAAAGACAAACGTCCAGCTTTTGCTGCCACAGCAAAGGTGCCAGCGGGGAAAAGTAATGCTCGTTCTCACTGCCTCCTGGAACCCTTTCAAATGCCCCAGACAATTTGGCCCTCTCTGCTTTCCTGCGGACTCCATCCTCAAAAGCACCTGTTTTCGCTTTCGGCAGCCTCCGGAGCAAAAAAGACAAACGTCCAGCTTTTGCTGCCACAGCAAAGGTGCCAGCGGGGAAAAGTAATGCTGGTTCTCACTGCCTCCTGGAACCCTTTCAAATGCCCCAGACAATTTGGCCCTCTCTGCTTTCCTGCGGACTCCATCCTCAAAAGAACCTATTTTCGCTTTCGGCAGCCTCCGGAGCAAAAAAGACAAACGTCCAGCTTTTGCTGCCACAACAAAGGTGCCAGCGGGGAAAAGTAATGCTGGTTCTCACTGCCTCCTGGAACCGTTTCAAATGCCACAGACAATTTGGCCCTCTCTGCTTTCCTGCGGACTCCATCCTCAAAAGCACCTGTTTTCGCTTTCGGCAGCCTCCGGAGCAAAAAAGACAAACGTCCAGCTTTTGCTGCCACAGCAAAGGTGCCAGCGGGGAAAAGTAATGCTGGTTCTCACTGCCTCCTGGAACCCTTTCAAATGTCACAGACAATTTGGCCCTCTCTGCTTTCCTGCGGACTCCATCCTCAAAAGCACCTGTTTTCGCTTTCGGCAGCCTCCGGAGCAAAAAAGACAAACGTCCAGCTTTTGCTGCCACAGCAAAGGTGCCAGCGGGGAAAAGTAATGCTGGTTCTCACTGCCTCCTGGAACCCTATCAAATGCCACAGACAATTTGGCCCTCTCTGCTTTCCTGCGGACTGTATCCTCAAAAGCGCCTTTTTTCACTTTCGGCGCCCTCTGGTGGTAAAAAGACAAACGTCCAGCTTTTGCTGCCGCAGCAAAGGTGCCAGCGGGGAAAAGTAATGCTGGTCCTCACTGCCTCCTGGAACCTCTTTAAATGCCACAGACAATTTGGCCCTCTCTGCTTTCCTGCGGACTCCATCATCAAAAGCACCTGTTTTCGCTTTCGGCAGCCTCCGGAGCAAAAAAGACAAACGTCCAGCTTTTGCTGCCACAGCAAAGGTGCCAGCGGGGAAAAGTAATGCTGGTTCTCACTGCCTCCTGGAACCCTTTCAAATGCCACAGACAATTTGGCCCTCTCTGCTTTCCTGCGGACTCCATCCTCAAAAGCACCTGTTTTCGCTTTCGGCAGCCTCCGGAGCAAAAAAGACAAACGTCCAGCTTTTGCTGCCACAGCAAAGGTGCCAGCGGGGAAAAGTAATGCTGGTTCTCACTGCCTCCTGGAACCCTTTCAAATGCCACAGACAATTTGGCCCTCTCTGCTTTCCTGCGGACTCCATCCTCAAAAGCACCTGTTTTCGCTTTCGGCAGCCTCCGGAGCAAAAAAGACAAACGTCCAGCTTTTGCTGCCACAGCAAAGGTGCCAGCGGGGAAAAGTAATGCTGGTTCTCACTGCCTCCTGGAACCCTTTCAAATGCCACAGACAATTTGGCCCTCTCTGCTTTCCTGCGGACTCCATCCTCAAAAGAACCTATTTTCGCTTTCGGCGCCCTCCGGAGCAAAAAAGACAAACGTCCAGCTTTTGCTGCCACAGCAAAGGTGCCAGCGGGGAAAAGTAATGCTGGTTCTCACTGCCTCCTGGAACCCTTTCAAATGCCCCAGACAATTTGGCCCTCTCTGCTTTCCTGCGGACTCCATCCTCAAAAGAACCTATTTTCTCTTTCGGCGCCCTCCGGAGCAAAAAAGACAAACGTCCAGCTTTTGCTGCCACAGCAAAGGTACCAGCGGGGAAAAGTAATGCTGGTTCTCACTGCCTCCTGGAACCCTTTCAAATGCCACAGACAATTTGGCCCTCTCTGCTTTCCTGCGGACTCCATCCTCAAAAGCACCTGTTTTCGCTTTCGGCAGCCTCCGGAGCAAAAAAGACAAACGTCCAGCTTTTTGCTGCCACAGCAAAGGTGCCAGCGGGAAAAGTAATGCTGGTTCTCACTGCCTCCTGGAACCCTATCAAATGCCACAGACAATTTGGCCCTCTCTGCTTTCCTGCGGACTGTATCCTCAAAAGCGCCTTTTTTCACTTTCGGCGCCCTCTGGTGGTAAAAAGACAAACGTCCAGCTTTTGCTGCCGCAGCAAAGGTGCCAGCGGGGAAAAGTAATGCTGGTCCTCACTGCCTCCTGGAACCTCTTTAAATGCCAAAGACAATTTGGCCCTCTCTGCTTTCCTGCGGACTCCATCATCAAAAGCACCTGTTTTCGCTTTCGGCAGCCTCCGGAGCAAAAAAGACAAACGTCCAGCTTTTGCTGCCACAGCAAAGGTGCCAGCGGGGAAAAGTAATGCTGGTTCTCACTGCCTCCTGGAACCCTTTCAAATGCCACAGACAATTTGACCCTCTCTGCTTTGCTGCGGACTCCATCCTCAAAAGCACCTATTTTCGGTTTCGGCAGCCTCCGGAGCAAAAAAGACAAACGTCCAGCTTTTGCTGCCACAGCAAAGGTGCCAGCGGGGAAAAGTAATGCTGGTTCTCACTGCCTCCTGGAACCCTTTCAAATGCCACAGACAATTTGGCCAGCTCTGCTTTGCTGCGG
>NW_028127079.1:0-31410 GCF_965231255.1 Vanellus vanellus
GTTCAAATGCCCCAGACAATTTGGCCCCTCTCTGCTTTTCCTGCGGACTCCATCCTCAAAAGCAACCTGTTTTTCGCTTTCGGCAGCCTCCGGAGCAAAAAAGACAAACGGTCCAGCTTTTGCTGCCACAGCAAAGGTGCCAGCGGGGAAAAGTAATGCTGGTTCTCACTGCCTCCTGGAACCCTTTCAAATGCCACAGACAATTTGGCCCTCTCTGCTTTCCTGCGGACTCCATCCTCAAAAGCACCTGTTTTCGCTTTCGGCAGCCTCCGGAGCAAAAAAGACAAACGTCCAGCTTTTGCTGCCACAGCAAAAGGTGCCAGCGGGGAAAAGTAATGCTGGTTCTCACTGCCTCCTGGAACCTCTTCAAATGCCACAGACAATTTGGCCCTCTCTGCTTTCCTGCGGACTCCATCCTCAAAAGCACCTGTTTTCGCTTTTGGCAACCTCCGGAGCAAAAAAGACAAACGTCCAGCTTTTGCTGCCACAGCAAAGGTGCCAGCGGGGAAAAGTAATGCTGGTTCTCACTGCCTCCTGGAACCCTTTCAAATGCCACAGACAATTTGGCCCTCTCTGCTTTCCTGCGGACTCCATCCTCAAAAGCACCTGTTTTCGCTTTCGGCAGCCTCCGGAGCAAAAAAGACAAACGTCCAGCTTTTGCTGCCACAGCAAAGGTGCCAGCGGGGAAAAGTAATGCTGGTTCTCACTGCCTCCTGGAACCCTTTCAAATGCCCCAGACAATTTGGCCCTCTCTGCTTTCCTGCGGACTCCATCCTCAAAAGCACCTGTTTTCGCTTTCGGCAGCCTCCGGAGCAAAAAAGACAAACGTCCAGCTTTTGCTGCCACAACAAAGGTGCCAGCGGGGAAAAGTAATGCTGGTTCTCACTGCCTCCTGGAACTCTTTCAAATGCCACAGACAATTTGGCCCTCTCTGCTTTCCTGCGGACTCCATCCTCAAAAGCACCTGTTTTCGCTTTCGGCAGCCTCCGGAGCAAAAAAGACAAACGTCCAGCTTTTGCTGCCACAGCAAAGGTGCCAGCGGGGAAAAGTAATGCTGGTTCTCACTGCCTCCTGGAACCCTTTCAAATGCCCCAGACAATTTGGCCCTCTCTGCTTTCCTGCGGACTCCATCCTCAAAAGCACCTGTTTTCGCTTTCGGCAGCCTCCGGAGCAAAAAAGACAAACGTCCAGCTTTTGCTGCCACAGCAAAGGTGCCAGCAGGGAAAAGTAATGCTGGTTCTCACTGCCTCCTGGAACCCTTTCAAATGCCACAGACAATTTGGCCCTCTCTGCTTTCCTGCGGACTCCATCCTCAAAAGCACCTGTTTTCGCTTTCGGCAGCCTCCGGAGCAAAAAAGACAAACGTCCAGCTTTTGCTGCCACAGCAAAGGTGCCAGCGGGGAAAAGTAATGCTGGTTCTCACTGCCTCCTGGAACCCTTTCAAATGCCCCAGACAATTTGGCCCTCTCTGCTTTCCTGCGGACTCCATCCTCAAAAGCACCTGTTTTCGCTTTCGGCAGCCTCCGGAGCAAAAAAGACAAACGTCCAGCTTTTGCTGCCACAGCAAAGGTGCCAGCGGGGAAAAGTAATGCTGGTTCTCACTGCCTCCTGGAACCCTTTCAAATGCCCCAGACAATTTGGCCCTCTCTGCTTTCCTGCGGACTCCATCCTCAAAAGCACCTGTTTTCGCTTTCGGCAGCCTCCGGAGCAAAAAAGACAAACGTCCAGCTTTTGCTGCCACAGCAAAGGTGCCAGCGGGGAAAAGTAATGCTGGTTCTCACTGCCTCCTGGAACCCTTTCAAATGCCCCAGACAATTTGGCCCTCTCTGCTTTCCTGCGGACTCCATCCTCAAAAGCACCTGTTTTCGCTTTCGGCAGCCTCCGGAGCAAAAAAGACAAACGTCCAGCTTTTGCTGCCACAACAAAGGTGCCAGCGGGGAAAAGTAATGCTGGTTCTCACTGCCTCCTGGAACTCTTTCAAATGCCACAGACAATTTGGCCCTCTCTGCTTTCCTGCGGACTCCATCCTCAAAAGCACCTGTTTTCGCTTTCGGCAGCCTCCGGAGCAAAAAAGACAAACGTCCAGCTTTTGCTGCCACAGCAAAGGTGCCAGCGGGGAAAAGTAATGCTGGTTCTCACTGCCTCCTGGAACCCTTTCAAATGCCCCAGACAATTTGGCCCTCTCTGCTTTCCTGCGGACTCCATCCTCAAAAGCACCTGTTTTCGCTTTCGGCAGCCTCCGGAGCAAAAAAGACAAACGTCCAGCTTTTGCTGCCACAGCAAAGGTGCCAGCAGGGAAAAGTAATGCTGGTTCTCACTGCCTCCTGGAACTCTTTCAAATGCCACAGACAATTTGGCCCTCTCTGCTTTCCTGCGGACTCCATCCTCAAAAGCACCTGTTTTCGCTTTCGGCAGCCTCCGGAGCAAAAAAGACAAACGTCCAGCTTTTGCTGCCACAGCAAAGGTGCCAGCGGGGAAAAGTAATGCTGGTTCTCACTGCCTCCTGGAACCTCTTCAAATGCCCCAGACAATTTGGCCCTCTCTGCTTTCCTGCGGACTCCATCCTCAAAAGCACCTGTTTTCGCTTTTGGCAACCTCCGGAGCAAAAAGACAAACGTCCAGCTTTTGCTGCCACAGCAAAGGTGCCAGCGGGGAAAAGTAATGCTGGTTCTCACTGCCTCCTGGAACCCTTTCAAATGCCCCAGACAATTTGGCCCTCTCTGCTTTCCTGCGGACTCCATCCTCAAAAGCACCTGTTTTCGCTTTCGGCAGCCTCCGGAGCAAAAAAGACAAACGTCCAGCTTTTGCTGCCACAGCAAAGGTGCCAGCGGGGAAAAGTAATGCTGGTTCTCACTGCCTCCTGGAACCCTTTCAAATGCCCCAGACAATTAAGCCCTCTCTGCTTTCCTGCGGACTCTATCCTCAAAAGCGCCTTTTTTCACTTTCGGCGCCCTCCGGTGGTAAAAAGACAAACGTCCAGCTTTTGCTGCCACAGCAAAGGTGCCAGCGGGGAAAAGTAATGCTGGTTCTCACTGCCTCCTGGAACTCTTTCAAATGCCACAGACAATTTGGCCCTCTCTGCTTTCCTGCGGACTCCATCCTCAAAAGCACCTATTTTCGCTTTCGGCAGCCTCCGGAGCAAAAAAGACAAACGTCCAGCTTTTGCTGCCACAGCAAAGGTGCCAGCGGGGAAAAGTGATTCTGGTTCTCACTGCCTCCTGGAACCCTTTCAAATGCCACAGACAATTTGGCCCTCTCTGCTTTCCTGTGGACTCCATCCTCAAAAGCACCTGTTTTCGCTTTCGGCAGCCTCCGGAGCAAAAAAGACAAACGTCCAGCTTTTGCTGCCACAGCAAAGGTGCCAGCGGGGAAAAGTAATGCTGGTTCTCACTGCCTCCTGGAACCTGTTCAAATGCCCCAGACAATTTGGCCCTCTCTGCTTTCCTGCGGACTCCATCCTCAAAAGCACCTGTTTTCGCTTTCGGCAGCCTCCGGAGCAAAAAAGACAAACGTCCAGCTTTTGCTGCCACAGCAAAGGTGCCAACGGGGAAAAGTAATGCTGGTTCTCACTGCCTCCTGGAACCCTTTCAAATGCCACAGACAATTTGGCCCTCTCTGCTTTCCTGCGGACTCCATCCTCAAAAGCACCTGTTTTCGCTTTCGGCAGCCTCCGGAGCAAAAAAGACAAACGTCCAGCTTTTGCTGCCACAGCAAAGGTGCCAGCGGGGAAAAGTAATGCTGGTTCTCACTGCCTCCTGGAACCCTTTCAAATGCCCCAGACAATTTGGCCCTCTCTGCTTTCCTGCGGACTCCATCCTCAAAAGCACCTGTTTTCGCTTTCGGCAGCCTCCGGAGCAAAAAAGACAAACGTCCAGCTTTTGCTGCCACAGCAAAGGTGCCAGCGGGGAAAAGTAATGCTGGTTCTCACTGCCTCCTGGAACCCTTTCAAATGCCCCAGACAATTTGGCCCTCTCTGCTTTCCTGCGGACTCCATCCTCAAAAGCACCTGTTTTCGCTTTCGGCAACCTCCGGAGCAAAAAAGACAAACGTCCAGCTTTTGCTGCCACAGCAAAGGTGCCAGCGGGGAAAAGTAATGCTGGTTCTCACTGCCTCCTGGAACCCTTTCAAATGCCACAGACAATTTGGCCCTCTCTGCTTTCCTGCGGACTCCATCCTCAAAAGCACCTGTTTTTGCTTTCGGCAGCCTCCGGAGCAAAAAAGACAAACGTCCAGCTTTTGCTGCCACAGCAAAGGTGCCAGTGGGGAAAAGTAATGCTGGTTCTCACTGCCTCCTGGAACCTCTTCAAATGCCCCAGACAATTTGGCCCTCTCTGCTTTCCTGCGGACTCCATCCTCAAAAGCACCTGTTTTCGCTTTCGGCAGCCTCCGGAGCAAAAAAGACAAACGTCCAGCTTTTGCTGCCACAGCAAAGGTGCCAGCGGGGAAAAGTAATGCTGGTTCTCACTGCCTCCTGGAACTCTTTCAAATGCCACAGACAATTTGGCCCTCTCTGCTTTCCTGCGGACTCCATCCTCAAAAGCACCTGTTTTCGCTTTCGGCAGCCTCCGGAGCAAAAAAGACAAACGTCCAGCTTTTGCTGCCACAGCAAAGGTGCCAGCGGGGAAAAGTAATGCTGGTTCTCACTGCCTCCTGGAACCCTTTCAAATGCCCCAGACAATTTGGCCCTCTCTGCTTTCCTGCGGACTCCATCCTCAAAAGCACCTGTTTTCGCTTTCGGCAACCTCCGGAGCAAAAAAGACAAACGTCCAGCTTTTGCTGCCACAGCAAAGGTGCCAGCGGGGAAAAGTAATGCTGGTTCTCACTGCCTCCTGGAACCCTTTCAAATGCCACAGACAATTTGGCCCTCTCTGCTTTCCTGCGGACTCCATCCTCAAAAGCACCTGTTTTTGCTTTCGGCAGCCTCCGGAGCAAAAAAGACAAACGTCCAGCTTTTGCTGCCACAGCAAAGGTGCCAGCGGGGAAAAGTAATGTTGGTTCTCACTGCCTCCTGGAACCTCTTCAAATGCCCCAGACAATTTGGCCCTCTCTGCTTTCCTGCGGACTCCATCCTCAAAAGCACCTGTTTTCGCTTTCGGCAGCCTCCGGAGCAAAAAAGACAAACGTCCAGCTTTTGCTGCCACAGCAAAGGTGCCAGCGGGGAAAAGTAATGCTGGTTCTCACTGCCTCCTGGAACCCTTTCAAATGCCCCAGACAATTTGGCCCTCTCTGCTTTCCTGCGGACTCCATCCTCAAAAGCACCTGTTTTCGCTTTCGGCAACCTCCGGAGCAAAAAAGACAAACGTCCAGCTTTTGCTGCCACAGCAAAGGTGCCAGCGGGGAAAAGTAATGCTGGTTCTCACTGCCTCCTGGAACCCTTTCAAATGCCACAGACAATTTGGCCCTCTCTGCTTTCCTGCGGACTCCATCCTCAAAAGCACCTGTTTTCGCTTTCGGCAACCTCCGGAGCAAAAAAGACAAACGTCCAGCTTTTGCTGCCACAGCAAAGGTGCCAGCGGGGAAAAGTAATGCTGGTTCTCACTGCCTCCTGGAACCCTTTCAAATGCCCCAGACAATTTGGCCCTCTCTGCTTTCCTGCGGACTCCATCCTCAAAAGCACCTGTTTTCGCTTTCGGCAGCCTCCGGAGCAAAAAAGACAAACGTCCAGCTTTTGCTGCCACAGCAAAGGTGCCAGCGGGGAAAAGTAATGCTGGTTCTCACTGCCTCCTGGAACCTCTTCAAATGCCCCAGACAATTTGGCCCTCTCTGCTTTCCTGCGGACTCCATCCTCAAAAGCACCTGTTTTCGCTTTTGGCAACCTCCGGAGCAAAAAAGACAAACGTCCAGCTTTTGCTGCCACAGCAAAGGTGCCAGCGGGGAAAAGTAATGCTGGTTCTCACTGCCTCCTGGAACCCTTTCAAATGCCACAGACAATTTGGCCCTCTCTGCTTTCCTGCGGACTCCATCCTCAAAAGCACCTGTTTTCGCTTTCGGCAGCCTCCGGAGCAAAAAAGACAAACGTCCAGCTTTTGCTGCCACAGCAAAGGTGCCAGCGGGGAAAAGTAATGCTGGTTCTCACTGCCTCCTGGAACCCTTTCAAATGCCACAGACAATTTGGCCCTCTCTGCTTTCCTGCGGACTCCATCCTCAAAAGCACCTGTTTTCGCTTTCGGCAGCCTCCGGAGCAAAAAAGACAAACGTCCAGCTTTTGCTGCCACAGCAAAGGTGCCAGCGGGGAAAAGTAATGCTGGTTCTCACTGCCTCCTGGAACCCTTTCAAATGCCCCAGACAATTTGGCCCTCTCTGCTTTCCTGCGGACTCCATCCTCAAAAGCACCTGTTTTCGCTTTCGGCAACCTCCGGAGCAAAAAAGACAAACGTCCAGCTTTTGCTGCCACAGCAAAGGTGCCAGCGGGGAAAAGTAATGCTGGTTCTCACTGCCTCCTGGAACCCTTTCAAATGCCCCAGACAATTAAGCCCTCTCTGCTTTCCTGCGGACTCTATCCTCAAAAGCGCCTTTTTTCACTTTCGGCGCCCTCCGGTGGTAAAAAGACAAACGTCCAGCTTTTGCTGCCACAGCAAAGGTGCCAGCGGGGAAAAGTAATGCTGGTTCTCACTGCCTCCTGGAACTCTTTCAAATGCCACAGACAATTTGGCCCTCTCTGCTTTCCTGCGGACTCCATCCTCAAAAGCACCTATTTTCGCTTTCGGCAGCCTCCGGAGCAAAAAAGACAAACGTCCAGCTTTTGCTGCCACAGCAAAGGTGCCAGCGGGGAAAAGTGATGCTGGTTCTCACTGCCTCCTGGAACCCTTTCAAATGCCACAGACAATTTGGCCCTCTCTGCTTTCCTGTGGACTCCATCCTCAAAAGCACCTGTTTTCGCTTTCGGCAGCCTCCGGAGCAAAAAAGACAAACGTCCAGCTTTTGCTGCCACAGCAAAGGTGCCAGCGGGGAAAAGTAATGCTGGTTCTCACTGCCTCCTGGAACCCTTTCAAATGCCCCAGACAATTAAGCCCTCTCTGCTTTCCTGCGGACTCTATCCTCAAAAGCGCCTTTTTTCACTTTCGGCGCCCTCCGGTGGTAAAAAGACAAACGTCCAGGTTTTGCTGCCACAGCAAAGGTGCCAGCGGGGAAAAGTGATGCTGGTTCTCACTGCCTCCTGGAACTCTTTCAAATGCCACAGACAATTTGGCCCTCTCTGCTTTCCTGCGGACTCCATCCTCAAAAGCACCTATTTTCGCTTTCGGCAGCCTCCGGAGCAAAAAAGACAAACGTCCAGCTTTTGCTGCCACAGCAAAGGTGCCAGCGGGGAAAAGTAATGCTGGTTCTCACTGCCTCCTGGAACCCTTTCAAATGCCACAGACAATTTGGCCCTCTCTGCTTTCCTGTGGACTCCATCCTCAAAAGCACCTGTTTTCGCTTTCGGCAGCCTCCGGAGCAAAAAAGACAAACGTCCAGCTTTTGCTGCCACAGCAAAGGTGCCAGCGGGGAAAAGTAATGCTGGTTCTCACTGCCTCCTGGAACCCTTTAAATGCCCCAGACAATTAAGCCCTCTCTGCTTTCCTGCGGACTCTATCCTCAAAAGCGCCTTTTTTCACTTTCGGCGCCCTCCGGTGGTAAAAAGACAAACGTCCAGGTTTTGCTGCCACAGCAAAGGTGCCAGCGGGGAAAAGTGATGCTGGTTCTCACTGCCTCCTGGAACTCTTTCAAATGCCACAGACAATTTGGCCCTCTCTGCTTTCCTGCGGACTCCATCCTCAAAAGTAGCTGTTTTCGCTTTCGGCAGCCTCCGGAGCAAAAAAGACAAACGTCCAGCTTTTGCTGCCACAGCAAAGGTGCCAGCGGGGAAAAGTAATGCTGGTTCTCACTGCCTCCTGGAACCCTTTCAAATGCCCCAGACAATTTGGCCCTCTCTGCTTTCCTGCGGACTCCATCCTCAAAAGCACCTGTTTTCGCTTTCGGCAGCCTCCGGAGCAAAAAAGACAAACGTCCAGCTTTTGCTGCCACAGCAAAGGTGCCAGCGGGGAAAAGTAATGCTGGTTCTCACTGCCTCCTGGGACCTGTTCAAATGCCCCAGACAATTTGGCCCTCTCTGCTTTCCTGCGGACTCCATCCTCAAAAGCACCTGTTTTCGCTTTCGGCAGCCTCCGGAGCAAAAAAGACAAACGTCCAGCTTTTGCTGCCACAGCAAAGGTGCCAGCAGGAAAAAGTAATGCTGGTTCTCACTGCCTCCTGGAACCCTTTCAAATGCCACAGACAATTTGGCCCTCTCTGCTTTCCTGCGGACTCCATCCTCAAAAGCAGCTGTTTTCGCTTTCGGCAGCCTCCGGAGCAAAAAAGACAAACGTCCAGCTTTTGCTGCCACAGCAAAGGTGCCAGCGGGGAAAAGTAATGCTGGTTCTCACTGCCTCCTGGAACCCTTTCAAATGCCACAGACAATTTGGCCCTCTCTGCTTTCCTGCGGACTCCATCCTCAAAAGCACCTGTTTTTGCTTTCGGCAGCCTCCGGAGCAAAAAAGACAAACGTCCAGCTTTTGCTGCCACAGCAAAGGTGCCAGCGGGGAAAAGTAATGCTGGTTCTCACTGCCTCCTGGAACCTCTTCAAATGCCCCAGACAATTTGGCCCTCTCTGCTTTCCTGCGGACTCCATCCTCAAAAGCACCTGTTTTCGCTTTCGGCAGCCTCCGGAGCAAAAAAGACAAACGTCCAGCTTTTGCTGCCACAGCAAAGGTGCCAGCGGGGAAAAGTAATGCTGGTTCTCACTGCCTCCTGGAACTCTTTCAAATGCCACAGACAATTTGGCCCTCTCTGCTTTCCTGCGGACTCCATCCTCAAAAGCACCTGTTTTCGCTTTCGGCAGCCTCCGGAGCAAAAAAGACAAACGTCCAGCTTTTGCTGCCACAGCAAAGGTGCCAGCGGGGAAAAGTAATGCTGGTTCTCACTGCCTCCTGGAACCCTTTCAAATGCCACAGACAATTTGGCCCTCTCTGCTTTCCTGCGGACTCCATCCTCAAAAGCACCTGTTTTTGCTTTCGGCAGCCTCCGGAGCAAAAAAGACAAACGTCCAGCTTTTGCTGCCACAGCAAAGGTGCCAGCGGGGAAAAGTAATGTTGGTTCTCACTGCCTCCTGGAACCTCTTCAAATGCCCCAGACAATTTGGCCCTCTCTGCTTTCCTGCGGACTCCATCCTCAAAAGCACCTGTTTTCGCTTTCGGCAGCCTCCGGAGCAAAAAAGACAAACGTCCAGCTTTTGCTGCCACAGCAAAGGTGCCAGCGGGGAAAAGTAATGCTGGTTCTCACTGCCTCCTGGAACCCTTTCAAATGCCCCAGACAATTTGGCCCTCTCTGCTTTCCTGCGGACTCCATCCTCAAAAGCACCTGTTTTCGCTTTCGGCAACCTCCGGAGCAAAAAAGACAAACGTCCAGCTTTTGCTGCCACAGCAAAGGTGCCAGCGGGGAAAAGTAATGCTGGTTCTCACTGCCTCCTGGAACCCTTTCAAATGCCCCAGACAATTTGGCCCTCTCTGCTTTCCTGCGGACTCCATCCTCAAAAGCACCTGTTTTCGCTTTCGGCAACCTCCGGAGCAAAAAAGACAAACGTCCAGCTTTTGCTGCCACAGCAAAGGTGCCAGCGGGGAAAAGTAATGCTGGTTCTCACTGCCTCCTGGAACCCTTTCAAATGCCCCAGACAATTTGGCCCTCTCTGCTTTCCTGCGGACTCCATCCTCAAAAGCACCTGTTTTCGCTTTCGGCAGCCTCCGGAGCAAAAAAGACAAACGTCCAGCTTTTGCTGCCACAGCAAAGGTGCCAGCGGGGAAAAGTAATGCTGGTTCTCACTGCCTCCTGGAACCTCTTCAAATGCCCCAGACAATTTGGCCCTCTCTGCTTTCCTGCGGACTCCATCCTCAAAAGCACCTGTTTTCGCTTTTGGCAACCTCCGGAGCAAAAAAGACAAACGTCCAGCTTTTGCTGCCACAGCAAAGGTGCCAGCGGGGAAAAGTAATGCTGGTTCTCACTGCCTCCTGGAACCCTTTCAAATGCCACAGACAATTTGGCCCTCTCTGCTTTCCTGCGGACTCCATCCTCAAAAGCACCTGTTTTCGCTTTCGGCAGCCTCCGGAGCAAAAAAGACAAACGTCCAGCTTTTGCTGCCACAGCAAAGGTGCCAGCGGGGAAAAGTAATGCTGGTTCTCACTGCCTCCTGGAACCCTTTCAAATGCCACAGACAATTTGGCCCTCTCTGCTTTCCTGCGGACTCCATCCTCAAAAGCACCTGTTTTCGCTTTCGGCAGCCTCCGGAGCAAAAAAGACAAACGTCCAGCTTTTGCTGCCACAGCAAAGGTGCCAGCGGGGAAAAGTAATGCTGGTTCTCACTGCCTCCTGGAACCCTTTCAAATGCCCCAGACAATTTGGCCCTCTCTGCTTTCCTGCGGACTCCATCCTCAAAAGCACCTGTTTTCACTTTCGGCAACCTCCGGAGCAAAAAAGACAAACGTCCAGCTTTTGCTGCCACAGCAAAGGTGCCAGCGGGGAAAAGTAATGCTGGTTCTCACTGCCTCCTGGAACCCTTTCAAATGCCCCAGACAATTAAGCCCTCTCTGCTTTCCTGCGGACTCTATCCTCAAAAGCGCCTTTTTTCACTTTCGGCGCCCTCCGGTGGTAAAAAGACAAACGTCCAGCTTTTGCTGCCACAGCAAAGGTGCCAGCGGGGAAAAGTAATGCTGGTTCTCACTGCCTCCTGGAACTCTTTCAAATGCCACAGACAATTTGGCCCTCTCTGCTTTCCTGCGGACTCCATCCTCAAAAGCACCTATTTTCGCTTTCGGCAGCCTCCGGAGCAAAAAAGACAAACGTCCAGCTTTTGCTGCCACAGCAAAGGTGCCAGCGGGGAAAAGTGATGCTGGTTCTCACTGCCTCCTGGAACCCTTTCAAATGCCACAGACAATTTGGCCCTCTCTGCTTTCCTGTGGACTCCATCCTCAAAAGCACCTGTTTTCGCTTTCGGCAGCCTCCGGAGCAAAAAAGACAAACGTCCAGCTTTTGCTGCCACAGCAAAGGTGCCAGCGGGGAAAAGTAATGCTGGTTCTCACTGCCTCCTGGAACCCTTTCAAATGCCCCAGACAATTAAGCCCTCTCTGCTTTCCTGCGGACTCTATCCTCAAAAGCGCCTTTTTTCACTTTCGGCGCCCTCCGGTGGTAAAAAGACAAACGTCCAGGTTTTGCTGCCACAGCAAAGGTGCCAGCGGGGAAAAGTGATGCTGGTTCTCACTGCCTCCTGGAACTCTTTCAAATGCCACAGACAATTTGGCCCTCTCTGCTTTCCTGCGGACTCCATCCTCAAAAGCACCTATTTTCGCTTTCGGCAGCCTCCGGAGCAAAAAAGACAAACGTCCAGCTTTTGCTGCCACAGCAAAGGTGCCAGCGGGGAAAAGTGATGCTGGTTCTCACTGCCTCCTGGAACCCTTTCAAATGCCACAGACAATTTGGCCCTCTCTGCTTTCCTGTGGACTCCATCCTCAAAAGCACCTGTTTTCGCTTTCGGCAGCCTCCGGAGCAAAAAAGACAAACGTCCAGCTTTTGCTGCCACAGCAAAGGTGCCAGCGGGGAAAAGTAATGCTGGTTCTCACTGCCTCCTGGAACCCTTTAAATGCCCCAGACAATTAAGCCCTCTCTGCTTTCCTGCGGACTCTATCCTCAAAAGCGCCTTTTTTTCACTTTCGGCGCCCTCCGGTGGTAAAAAGACAAACGTCCAGGTTTTGCTGCCACAGCAAAGGTGCCAGCGGGGAAAAGTGATGCTGGTTCTCACTGCCTCCTGGAACTCTGTCAAATGCCACAGACAATTTGGCCCTCTCTGCTTTCCTGCGGACTCCATCCTCAAAGTAGCTGTTTTCGCTTTCGGCAGCCTCCGGAGCAAAAAAGACAAACGTCCAGCTTTTGCTGCCACAGCAAAGGTGCCAGCGGGGAAAAGTAATGCTGGTTCTCACTGCCTCCTGGAACCCTTTCAAATGCCCCAGACAATTTGGCCCTCTCTGCTTTCCTGCGGACTCCATCCTCAAAAGCACCTGTTTTCGCTTTCGGCAGCCTCCGGAGCAAAAAAGACAAACGTCCAGCTTTTGCTGCCACAGCAAAGGTGCCAGCGGGGAAAAGTAATGCTGGTTCTCACTGCCTCCTGGGACCTGTTCAAATGCCCCAGACAATTTGGCCCTCTCTGCTTTCCTGCGGACTCCATCCTCAAAAGCACCTGTTTTCGCTTTCGGCAGCCTCCGGAGCAAAAAAGACAAACGTCCAGCTTTTGCTGCCACAGCAAAGGTGCCAGCAGGAAAAAGTAATGCTGGTTCTCACTGCCTCCTGGAACCCTTTCAAATGCCACAGACAATTTGGCCCTCTCTGCTTTCCTGCGGACTCCATCCTCAAAAGCAGCTGTTTTCGCTTTCGGCAGCCTCCGGAGCAAAAAAGACAAACGTCCAGCTTTTGCTGCCACAGCAAAGGTGCCAGCGGGGAAAAGTAATGCTGGTTCTCACTGCCTCCTGGAACCCTTTCAAATGCCACAGACAATTTGGCCCTCTCTGCTTTCCTGCGGACTCCATCCTCAAAAGCACCTGTTTTTGCTTTCGGCAGCCTCCGGAGCAAAAAAGACAAACGTCCAGCTTTTGCTGCCACAGCAAAGGTGCCAGCGGGGAAAAGTAATGCTGGTTCTCACTGCCTCCTGGAACCTCTTCAAATGCCCCAGACAATTTGGCCCTCTCTGCTTTCCTGCGGACTCCATCCTCAAAAGCACCTGTTTTCGCTTTCGGCAGCCTCCGGAGCAAAAAAGACAAACGTCCAGCTTTTGCTGCCACAGCAAAGGTGCCAGCGGGGAAAAGTAATGCTGGTTCTCACTGCCTCCTGGAACTCTTTCAAATGCCACAGACAATTTGGCCCTCTCTGCTTTCCTGCGGACTCCATCCTCAAAAGCACCTGTTTTCGCTTTCGGCAGCCTCCGGAGCAAAAAAGACAAACGTCCAGCTTTTGCTGCCACAGCAAAGGTGCCAGCGGGGAAAAGTAATGCTGGTTCTCACTGCCTCCTGGAACCCTTTCAAATGCCCCAGACAATTTGGCCCTCTCTGCTTTCCTGCGGACTCCATCCTCAAAAGCACCTGTTTTCGCTTTCGGCAGCCTCCGGAGCAAAAAAGACAAACGTCCAGCTTTTGCTGCCACAGCAAAGGTGCCAGCGGGGAAAAGTAATGCTGGTTCTCACTGCCTCCTGGAACCTCTTCAAATGCCCCAGACAATTTGGCCCTCTCTGCTTTCCTGCGGACTCCATCCTCAAAAGCACCTGTTTTCGCTTTTGGCAACCTCCGGAGCAAAAAAGACAAACGTCCAGCTTTTGCTGCCACAGCAAAGGTGCCAGCGGGGAAAAGTAATGCTGGTTCTCACTGCCTCCTGGAACCCTTTCAAATGCCACAGACAATTTGGCCCTCTCTGCTTTCCTGCGGACTCCATCCTCAAAAGCACCTGTTTTCGCTTTCGGCAGCCTCCGGAGCAAAAAAGACAAACGTCCAGCTTTTGCTGCCACAGCAAAGGTGCCAGCGGGGAAAAGTAATGCTGGTTCTCACTGCCTCCTGGAACCCTTTCAAATGCCCCAGACAATTTGGCCCTCTCTGCTTTCCTGCGGACTCCATCCTCAAAAGCACCTGTTTTCGCTTTCGGCAGCCTCCGGAGCAAAAAAGACAAACGTCCAGCTTTTGCTGCCACAGCAAAGGTGCCAGCGGGGAAAAGTAATGCTGGTTCTCACTGCCTCCTGGAACCTCTTCAAATGCCCCAGACAATTTGGCCCTCTCTGCTTTCCTGCGGACTCCATCCTCAAAAGCACCTGTTTTCGCTTTCGGCAACCTCCGGAGCAAAAAAGACAAACGTCCAGCTTTTGCTGCCACAGCAAAGGTGCCAGCGGGGAAAAGTAATGCTGGTTCTCACTGCCTCCTGGAACCCTTTCAAATGCCACAGACAATTTGGCCCTCTCTGCTTTCCTGCGGACTCCATCCTCAAAAGCACCTATTTTTGCTTTCGGCAGCCTCCGGAGCAAAAAAGACAAACGTCCAGCTTTTGCTGCCACAGCAAAGGTGCCAGCGGGGAAAAGTAATGCTGGTTCTCACTGCCTCCTGGAACCTCTTCAAATGCCCCAGACAATTTGGCCCTCTCTGCTTTCCTGCGGACTCCATCCTCAAAAGCACCTGTTTTCGCTTTTGGCAACCTCCGGAGCAAAAAGACAAACGTCCAGCTTTTGCTGCCACAGCAAAGGTGCCAGCGGGGAAAAGTAATGCTGGTTCTCACTGCCTCCTGGAACCCTTTCAAATGCCCCAGACAATTTGGCCCTCTCTGCTTTCCTGCGGACTCCATCCTCAAAAGCACCTGTTTTCGCTTTCGGCAGCCTCCGGAGCAAAAAAGACAAACGTCCAGCTTTTGCTGCCACAGCAAAGGTGCCAGCGGGGAAAAGTAATGCTGGTTCTCACTGCCTCCTGGAACCCTTTCAAATGCCCCAGACAATTAAGCCCTCTCTGCTTTCCTGCGGACTCTATCCTCAAAAGCGCCTTTTTTCACTTTCGGCGCCCTCCGGTGGTAAAAAGACAAACGTCCAGCTTTTGCTGCCACAGCAAAGGTGCCAGCGGGGAAAAGTAATGCTGGTTCTCACTGCCTCCTGGAACTCTTTCAAATGCCACAGACAATTTGGCCCTCTCTGCTTTCCTGCGGACTCCATCCTCAAAAGCACCTGTTTTCGCTTTCGGCAGCCTCCGGAGCAAAAAAGACAAACGTCCAGCTTTTGCTGCCACAGCAAAGGTGCCAGCGGGGAAAAGTGATGCTGGTTCTCACTGCCTCCTGGAACCCTTTCAAATGCCACAGACAATTTGGTCCTCTCTGCTTTCCTGTGGACTCCATCCTCAAAAGCACCTGTTTTCGCTTTCGGCAGCCTCCGGAGCAAAAAAGACAAACGTCCAGCTTTTGCTGCCACAGCAAAGGTGCCAGCGGGGAAAAGTAATGCTGGTTCTCACTGCCTCCTGGAACCCTTTCAAATGCCCCAGACAATTAAGCCCTCTCTGCTTTCCTGCGGACTCTATCCTCAAAAGCGCCTTTTTTCACTTTCGGCGCCCTCCGGTGGTAAAAAGACAAACGTTCAGCTTTTGCTGCCACAGCAAAGGTGCCAGCGGGGAAAAGTGATGCTGGTTCTCACTGCCTCCTGGAACTCTTTCAAATGCCACAGACAATTTGGCCCTCTCTGCTTTCCTGCGGACTCCATCCTCAAAAGCACCTATTTTCGCTTTCGGCAGCCTCCGGAGCAAAAAAGACAAACGTCCAGCTTTTGCTGCCACAGCAAAGGTGCCAGCGGGGAAAAGTAATGCTGGTTCTCACTGCCTCCTGGAACCCTTTCAAATGCCCCAGACAATTTGGCCCTCTCTGCTTTCCTGCGGACTCCATCCTCAAAAGCACCTGTTTTTGCTTTCGGCAGCCTCCGGAGCAAAAAAGACAAACGTCCAGCTTTTGCTGCCACAGCAAAGGTGCCAGCGGGGAAAAGTAATGCTGGTTCTCACTGCCTCCTGGGACCTGTTCAAATGCCCCAGACAATTTGGCCCTCTCTGCTTTCCTGCGGACTCCATCCTCAAAAGCACCTGTTTTCGCTTTCGGCAGCCTCCGGAGCAAAAAAGACAAACGTCCAGCTTTTGCTGCCACAGCAAAGGTGCCAGCAGGAAAAAGTAATGCTGGTTCTCACTGCCTCCTGGAACCCTTTCAAATGCCACAGACAATTTGGCCCTCTCTGCTTTCCTGCGGACTCCATCCTCAAAAGCAGCTGTTTTCGCTTTCGGCAGCCTCCGGAGAAAAAAAGACATACGTCCAGCTTTTGCTGCCACAGCAAAGGTGCCAGCGGGGAAAAGTAATGCTGGTTCTCACTGCCTCCTGGAACCTCTTCAAATGCCCCAGACAATTTGGCCCTCTCTGCTTTCCTGCGGACTCCATCCTCAAAAGCACCTGTTTTCGCTTTCGGCAGCCTCCGGAGCAAAAAAGACAAACGTCCAGCTTTTGCTGCCACAGCAAAGGTGCCAGCGGGGAAAACTAATGCTGGTTCTCACTGCCTCCTGGAACCCTTTCAAATGCCACAGACAATTTGGCCCTCTCTGCTTTCCTGCGGACTCCATCCTCAAAAGCACCTGTTTTCGCTTTCGGCAGCCTCCGGAGCAAAAAAGACAAACGTCCAGCTTTTGCTGCCACAGCAAAGGTGCCAGCGGGGAAAAGTAATGCTGGTTCTCACTGCCTCCTGGAACCCTTTCAAATGCCACAGACAATTTGGCCCTCTCTGCTTTCCTGCGGACTCCATCCTCAAAAGCACCTGTTTTCGCTTTCGGCAGCCTCCGGAGCAAAAAAGACAAACGTCCAGCTTTTGCTGCCACAGCAAAGGTGCCAGCGGGGAAAAGTAATGCTGGTTCTCACTGCCTCCTGGAACCCTTTCAAATGCCCCAGACAATTTGGCCCTCTCTGCTTTCCTGCGGACTCCATCCTCAAAAGCACCTGTTTTCGCTTTCGGCAGCCTCCGGAGCAAAAAAGACAAACGTCCAGCTTTTGCTGCCACAGCAAAGGTGCCAGCGGGGAAAAGTAATGCTGGTTCTCACTGCCTCCTGGAACCCTTTCAAATGCCCCAGACAATTTGTCCCTCTCTGCTTTCCTGCGGACTCCATCCTCAAAAGCACCTGTTTTCGCTTTCGGCAACCTCCGGAGCAAAAAAGACAAACGTCCAGCTTTTGCTGCCACAGCAAAGGTGCCAGCGGGGAAAAGTAATGCTGGTTCTCACTGCCTCCTGGAACCCTTTCAAATGCCCCAGACAATTTGGCCCTCTCTGCTTTCCTGCGGACTCCATCCTCAAAAGCACCTGTTTTTGCTTTCGGCAGCCTCCGGAGCAAAAAAGACAAACGTCCAGCTTTTGCTGCCACAGCAAAGGTGCCAGTGGGGAAAAGTAATGCTGGTTCTCACTGCCTCCTGGAACCTCTTCAAATGCCCCAGACAATTTGGCCCTCTCTGCTTTCCTGCGGACTCCATCCTCAAAAGCACCTGTTTTCGCTTTCGGCAGCCTCCGGAGCAAAAAAGACAAACGTCCAGCTTTTGCTGCCACAGCAAAGGTGCCAGCGGGGAAAAGTAATGCTGGTTCTCACTGCCTCCTGGAACTCTTTCAAATGCCACAGACAATTTGGCCCTCTCTGCTTTCCTGCGGACTCCATCCTCAAAAGCACCTGTTTTCGCTTTCGGCAGCCTCCGGAGCAAAAAAGACAAACGTCCAGCTTTTGCTGCCACAGCAAAGGTGCCAGCGGGGAAAAGTAATGCTGGTTCTCACTGCCTCCTGGAACCCTTTCAAATGCCCCAGACAATTTGGCCCTCTCTGCTTTCCTGCGGACTCCATCCTCAAAAGCACCTGTTTTCGCTTTCGGCAACCTCCGGAGCAAAAAAGACAAACGTCCAGCTTTTGCTGCCACAGCAAAGGTGCCAGCGGGGAAAAGTAATGCTGGTTCTCACTGCCTCCTGGAACCCTTTCAAATGCCACAGACAATTTGGCCCTCTCTGCTTTCCTGCGGACTCCATCCTCAAAAGCAGCTGTTTTCGCTTTCGGCAGCCTCCGGAGAAAAAAAGACATACGTCCAGCTTTTGCTGCCACAGCAAAGGTGCCAGCGGGGAAAAGTAATGCTGGTTCTCACTGCCTCCTGGAACCTCTTCAAATGCCCCAGACAATTTGGCCCTCTCTGCTTTCCTGCGGACTCCATCCTCAAAAGCACCTGTTTTCGCTTTCGGCAACCTCCGGAGCAAAAAAGACAAACGTCCAGCTTTTGCTGCCACAGCAAAGGTGCCAGCGGGGAAAAGTAATGCTGGTTCTCACTGCCTCCTGGAACCCTTTCAAATGCCACAGACAATTTGGCCCTCTCTGCTTTCCTGCGGACTCCATCCTCAAAAGCACCTGTTTTCGCTTTCGGCAGCCTCCGGAGCAAAAAAGACAAACGTCCAGCTTTTGCTGCCACAGCAAAGGTGCCAGCGGGGAAAAGTAATGCTGGTTCTCACTGCCTCCTGGAACCCTTTCAAATGCCACAGACAATTTGGCCCTCTCTGCTTTCCTGCGGACTCCATCCTCAAAAGCACCTGTTTTCGCTTTCGGCAGCCTCCGGAGCAAAAAAGACAAACGTCCAGCTTTTGCTGCCACAGCAAAGGTGCCAGCGGGGAAAAGTAATGCTGGTTCTCACTGCCTCCTGGAACCCTTTCAAATGCCCCAGACAATTTGGCCCTCTCTGCTTTCCTGCGGACTCCATCCTCAAAAGCACCTGTTTTCGCTTTCGGCAGCCTCCGGAGCAAAAAAGACAAACGTCCAGCTTTTGCTGCCACAGCAAAGGTGCCAGCGGGGAAAAGTAATGCTGGTTCTCACTGCCTCCTGGAACCCTTTCAAATGCCCCAGACAATTTGGCCCTCTCTGCTTTCCTGCGGACTCCATCCTCAAAAGCACCTGTTTTCGCTTTCGGCAACCTCCGGAGCAAAAAAGACAAACGTCCAGCTTTTGCTGCCACAGCAAAGGTGCCAGCGGGGAAAAGTAATGCTGGTTCTCACTGCCTCCTGGAACCCTTTCAAATGCCACAGACAATTTGGCCCTCTCTGCTTTCCTGCGGACTCCATCCTCAAAAGCACCTGTTTTTGCTTTCGGCAGCCTCCGGAGCAAAAAAGACAAACGTCCAGCTTTTGCTGCCACAGCAAAGGTGCCAGTGGGGAAAAGTAATGCTGGTTCTCACTGCCTCCTGGAACCTCTTCAAATGCCCCAGACAATTTGGCCCTCTCTGCTTTCCTGCGGACTCCATCCTCAAAAGCACCTGTTTTCGCTTTCGGCAGCCTCCGGAGCAAAAAAGACAAACGTCCAGCTTTTGCTGCCACAGCAAAGGTGCCAGCGGGGAAAAGTAATGCTGGTTCTCACTGCCTCCTGGAACTCTTTCAAATGCCACAGACAATTTGGCCCTCTCTGCTTTCCTGCGGACTCCATCCTCAAAAGCACCTGTTTTCGCTTTCGGCAGCCTCCGGAGCAAAAAAGACAAACGTCCAGCTTTTGCTGCCACAGCAAAGGTGCCAGCGGGGAAAAGTAATGCTGGTTCTCACTGCCTCCTGGAACCCTTTCAAATGCCCCAGACAATTTGGCCCTCTCTGCTTTCCTGCGGACTCCATCCTCAAAAGCACCTGTTTTCGCTTTCGGCAACCTCCGGAGCAAAAAAGACAAACGTCCAGCTTTTTGCTGCCACAGCAAAGGTGCCAGCGGGGAAAAGTAATGCTGGTTCTCACTGCCTCCTGGAACCCTTTCAAATGCCACAGACAATTTGGCCCTCTCTGCCTTTCCATGCGGACTCCATTCCTCTAAAGCACCTGTTTTCGCTTTCGGCAGCCTCCGGAGCAAAAAAAACGTCCAGCTTTTGCTGCCACAGCAAAGGTGCCAGCGGGAAAAGTAATGCTGGTTCTCACTGCCTCCTGGAACTTCTTTCAAATGCCACAGACAATTTGGCCCTCTCTGCTTTCCTGCGGACTCCATCCTCAAAAGCACCTGTTTTCGCTTTCGGCAGCCTCCGGAGCAAAAAAGACAAACGTCCAGCTTTTGCTGCCACAGCAAAGGTGCCAGCGGGGAAAAGTAATGCTGGTTCTCACTGCCTCCTGGAACCCTTTCAAATGCCCCAGACAATTTGGCCCTCTCTGCTTTCCTGCGGACTCCATCCTCAAAAGCACCTGTTTTCGCTTTCGGCAGCCTCCGGAGCAAAAAAGACAAACGTCCAGCTTTTGCTGCCACAGCAAAGGTGCCAGCGGGGAAAAGTAATGCTGGTTCTCACTGCCTCCTGGAACCCTTTCAAATGCCACAGACAATTTGGCCCTCTCTGCTTTCCTGCGGACTCCATCCTCAAAAGCACCTGTTTTTGCTTTCGGCAGCCTCCGGAGCAAAAAAGACAAACGTCCAGCTTTTTGCTGCCCAGCAAAGGTGCCAGCGGGGAAAAGTAATGCTGGTTCTCACTGCCTCCTGGAACCTCTTCAAATGCCCCAGACAATTTGGCCCTCTCTGCTTTCCTGCGGACTCCATCCTCAAAAGCACCTGTTTTCGCTTTCGGCAGCCTCCGGAGCAAAAAAGACAAACGTCCAGCTTTTGCTGCCACAGCAAAGGTGCCAGCGGGGAAAAGTAATGCTGGTTCTCACTGCCTCCTGGAACTCTTTCAAATGCCACAGACAATTTGGCCCTCTCTGCTTTCCTGCGGACTCCATCCTCAAAAGCACCTGTTTTCGCTTTCGGCAGCCTCCGGAGCAAAAAAGACAAACGTCCAGCTTTTGCTACCACAGCAAAGGTGCCAGCGGGGAAAAGTAATGCTGGTTCTCACTGCCTCCTGGAACCCTTTCAAATGCCCCAGACAATTTGGCCCTCTCTGCTTTCCTGCGGACTCCATCCTCAAAAGCACCTGTTTTCGCTTTCGGCAACCTCCGGAGCAAAAAAGACAAACGTCCAGCTTTTGCTGCCACAGCAAAGGTGCCAGCGGGGAAAAGTAATGCTGGTTCTCACTGCCTCCTGGAACCCTTTCAAATGCCCCAGACAATTTGGCCCTCTCTGCTTTCCTGCGGACTCCATCCTCAAAAGCACCTGTTTTCGCTTTCGGCAGCCTCCGGAGCAAAAAAGACAAACGTCCAGCTTTTGCTGCCACAGCAAAGGTGCCAGCGGGGAAAAGTAATGCTGGTTCTCACTGCCTCCTGGAACCTCTTCAAATGCCCCAGACAATTTGGCCCTCTCTGCTTTCCTGCGGACTCCATCCTCAAAAGCACCTGTTTTCGCTTTTGGCAACCTCCGGAGCAAAAAAGACAAACGTCCAGCTTTTGCTGCCACAGCAAAGGTGCCAGCGGGGAAAAGTAATGCTGGTTCTCACTGCCTCCTGGAACCCTTTCAAATGCCACAGACAATTTGGCCCTCTCTGCTTTCCTGCGGACTCCATCCTCAAAAGCACCTGTTTTCGCTTTCGGCAGCCTCCGGAGCAAAAAAGACAAACGTCCAGCTTTTGCTGCCACAGCAAAGGTGCCAGCGGGGAAAAGTAATGCTGGTTCTCACTGCCTCCTGGAACCCTTTCAAATGCCACAGACAATTTGGCCCTCTCTGCTTTCCTGCGGACTCCATCCTCAAAAGCACCTGTTTTCGCTTTCGGCAGCCTCCGGAGCAAAAAAGACAAACGTCCAGCTTTTGCTGCCACAGCAAAGGTGCCAGCGGGGAAAAGTAATGCTGGTTCTCACTGCCTCCTGGAACCTCTTCAAATGCCCCAGACAATTTGGCCCTCTCTGCTTTCCTGCGGACTCCATCCTCAAAAGCACCTGTTTTCGCTTTCGGCAACCTCCGGAGCAAAAAAGACAAACGTCCAGCTTTTGCTGCCACAGCAAAGGTGCCAGCGGGGAAAAGTAATGCTGGTTCTCACTGCCTCCTGGAACCCTTTCAAATGCCCCAGACAATTAAGCCCTCTCTGCTTTCCTGCGGACTCTATCCTCAAAAGCGCCTTTTTTCACTTTCGGCGCCCTCCGGAGCAAAAAAGACAAACGTCCAGCTTTTGCTGCCACAGCAAAGGTGCCAGCGGGGAAAAGTAATGCTGGTTCTCACTGCCTCCTGGAACTCTTTCAAATGCCACAGACAATTTGGCCCTCTCTGCTTTCCTGCGGACTCCATCCTCAAAAGCACCTCTTTTCGCTTTCGGCAGCCTCCGGAGCAAAAAAGACAAACGTCCAGCTTTTGCTGCCACAGCAAAGGTGCCAGCGGGGAAAAGTGATGCTGGTTCTCACTGCCTCCTGGAACCCTTTCAAATGCCACAGACAATTTGGCCCTCTCTGCTTTCCTGTGGACTCCATCCTCAAAAGCACCTGTTTTCGCTTTCGGCAGCCTCCGGAGCAAAAAAGACAAACGTCCAGCTTTTGCTGCCACAGCAAAGGTGCCAGCGGGGAAAAGTAATGCTGGTTCTCACTGCCTCCTGGAACCCTTTCAAATGCCCCAGACAATTAAGCCCTCTCTGCTTTCCTGCGGACTCTATCCTCAAAAGCGCCTTTTTTCACTTTCGGCGCCCTCCGGTGGTAAAAAGACAAACGTCCAGGTTTTGCTGCCACAGCAAAGGTGCCAGCGGGGAAAAGTGATGCTGGTTCTCACTGCCTCCTGGAACTCTTTCAAATGCCACAGACAATTTGGCCCTCTCTGCTTTCCTGCGGACTCCATCCTCAAAAGCACCTCTTTTCGCTTTCGGCAGCCTCCGGAGCAAAAAAGACAAACGTCCAGCTTTTGCTGCCACAGCAAAGGTGCCAGCGGGGAAAAGTGATGCTGGTTCTCACTGCCTCCTGGAACCCTTTCAAATGCCACAGACAATTTGGCCCTCTCTGCTTTCCTGTGGACTCCATCCTCAAAAGCACCTGTTTTCGCTTTCGGCAGCCTCCGGAGCAAAAAAGACAAACGTCCAGCTTTTGCTGCCACAGCAAAGGTGCCAGCGGGGAAAAGTAATGCTGGTTCTCACTGCCTCCTGGAACCCTTTCAAATGCCCCAGACAATTAAGCCCTCTCTGCTTTCCTGCGGACTCTATCCTCAAAAGCGCCTTTTTTCACTTTCGGCGCCCTCCGGTGGTAAAAAGACAAACGTCCAGGTTTTGCTGCCACAGCAAAGGTGCCAGCGGGGAAAAGTGATGCTGGTTCTCACTGCCTCCTGGAACTCTTTCAAATGCCACAGACAATTTGGCCCTCTCTGCTTTCCTGCGGACTCCATCCAAAAGCACCTGTTTTCGCTTTCGGCAGCCTCCGGAGCAAAAAAGACAAACGTCCAGCTTTTGCTGCCACAGCAAAGGTGCCAGCGGGGAAAAGTAATGCTGGTTCTCACTGCCTCCTGGGACCTGTTCAAATGCCCCAGACAATTTGGCCTTCTCTGCTTTCCTGCGGACTCCATCCTCAAAAGCACCTGTTTTCGCTTTCGGCAACCTCCGGAGCAAAAAAGACAAACGTCCAGCTTTTGCTGCCACAGCAAAGGTGCCAGCGGGGAAAAGTAATGCTGGTTCTCACTGCCTCCTGGAACCCTTTCAAATGCCACAGACCAATTTGGCCCTCTCTGCTTTCCTGCGGACTCCATCCTCAAAAGCAGCTGTTTTCGCTTTCGGCAGCCTCCGGAGCAAAAAAGACAAACGTCCAGCTTTTGCTGCCACAGCAAAGGTGCCAGCGGGGAAAAGTAATGCTGGTTCTCACTGCCTCCTGGAACCCTTTCAAATGCCACAGACAATTTGGCCCTCTCTGCTTTCCTGCGGACTCCATCCTCAAAAGCACCTGTTTTCGCTTTCGGCAGCCTCCGGAGCAAAAAAGACAAACGTCCAGCTTTTGCTGCCACAGCAAAGGTGCCAGCGGGGAAAAGTAATGCTGGTTCTCACTGCCTCCTGGAACTTTTCAAATGCCACAGACAATTTGGCCCTCTCTGCTTTCCTGCGGACTCCATCCTCAAAAGCACCTGTTTTCGCTTTCGGCAGCCTCCGGAGCAAAAAAGACAAACGTCCAGCTTTTGCTGCCACAGCAAAGGTGCCAGCGGGGAAAAGTAATGCTGGTTCTCACTGCCTCCTGGAACCCTTTCAAATGCCCCAGACAATTTGGCCCTCTCTGCTTTCCTGCGGACTCCATCCTCAAAAGCACCTGTTTTCGCTTTCGGCAGCCTCCGGAGCAAAAAAGACAAACGTCCAGCTTTTGCTGCCACAGCAAAGGTGCCAGCGGGAAAAGTAATGCTGGTTCTCACTGCCTCCTGGAACCCTTTCAAATGCCACAGACAATTTGGCCCTCTCTGCTTTCCTGCGGACTCCATCCTCAAAAGCACCTGTTTTCGCTTTCGGCAACCTCCGGAGCAAAAAAGACAAACGTCCAGCTTTTGCTGCCACAGCAAAGGTGCCAGCGGGGAAAAGTAATGCTGGTTCTCACTGCCTCCTGGAACCCTTTCAAATGCCCCAGACAATTTGGCCCTCTCTGCTTTCCTGCGGACTCCATCCTCAAAAGCACCTGTTTTCGCTTTCGGCAGCCTCCGGAGCAAAAAAGACAAACGTCCAGCTTTTGCTGCCACAGCAAAGGTGCCAGCGGGGAAAAGTAATGCTGGTTCTCACTGCCTCCTGGAACCTCTTCAAATGCCCCAGACAATTTGGCCCTCTCTGCTTTCCTGCGGACTCCATCCTCAAAAGCACCTGTTTTCGCTTTTGGCAACCTCCGGAGCAAAAAAGACAAACGTCCAGCTTTTGCTGCCACAGCAAAGGTGCCAGCGGGGAAAAGTAATGCTGGTTCTCACTGCCTCCTGGAACCCTTTCAAATGCCACAGACAATTTGGCCCTCTCTGCTTTCCTGCGGACTCCATCCTCAAAAGCACCTGTTTTTCGCTTTCGGCAGCCTCCGGAGCAAAAAAGACAAACGTCCAGCTTTTGCTGCCACAGCAAAGGTGCCAGCGGGGAAAAGTAATGCTGGTTCTCACTGCCTCCTGGAACCCTTTCAAATGCCACAGACAATTTGGCCCTCTCTGCTTTCTGCGGACTCCATCCTCAAAAGCACCTGTTTTCGCTTTCGGCAGCCTCCGGAGCAAAAAAGACAAACGTCCAGCTTTTGCTGCCACAGCAAAGGTGCCAGCGGGGAAAAGTAATGCTGGTTCTCACTGCCTCCTGGAACCTCTTCAAATGCCCCAGACAATTTGGCCCTCTCTGCTTTCCTGCGGACTCCATCCTCAAAAGCACCTGTTTTCGCTTTCGGCAACCTCCGGAGCAAAAAAGACAAACGTCCAGCTTTTGCTGCCACAGCAAAGGTGCCAGCGGGAAAAGTAATGCTGGTTCTCACTGCCTCCTGGAACCCTTTCAAATGCCACAGACAATTTGGCCCTCTCTGCTTTCCTGCGGACTCCATCCTCAAAAGCAGCTGTTTTCGCTTTCGGCAGCCTCCGGAGCAAAAAAGACAAACGTCCAGCTTTTGCTGCCACAGCAAAGGTGCCAGCGGGGAAAAGTAATGCTGGTTCTCACTGCCTCCTGGAACTCTTTCAAATGCCACAGACAATTTGGCCCTCTCTGCTTTCCTGCGGACTCCATCCTCAAAAGCACCTGTTTTCGCTTTCGGCAGCCTCCGGAGCAAAAAAGACAACGTCCAGCTTTTGCTGCCACAGCAAAGGTGCCAGCGGGGAAAAGTAATGCTGGTTCTCACTGCCTCCTGGAACCCTTTCAAATGCCACAGACAATTTGGCCCTCTCTGCTTTCCTGCGACTCCATCCTCAAAAGCACCTGTTTTCGCTTTCGGCAACCTCCGGAGCAAAAAAGACAAACGTCCAGCTTTTGCTGCCACAGCAAAGGTGCCAGCGGGGAAAAGTAATGCTGGTTCTCACTGCCTCCTGGAACCCTTTCAAATGCCCCAGACAATTTGGCCCTCTCTGCTTTCCTGCGGACTCCATCCTCAAAGCACCTGTTTTCGCTTTCGGCAGCCTCCGGAGCAAAAAAGACAAACGTCCAGCTTTTGCTGCCACAGCAAAGGTGCCAGCGGGGAAAAGTAATGCTGGTTCTCACTGCCTCCTGGAACCCTTTCAAATGCCACAGACAATTTGGCCCTCTCTGCTTTCCTGCGGACTCCATCCTCAAAAGCACCTGTTTTCGCTTTCGGCAACCTCCGGAGCAAAAAAGACAAACGTCCAGCTTTTGCTGCCACAGCAAAGGTGCCAGCGGGGAAAAGTAATGCTGGTTCTCACTGCCTCCTGGAACCCTTTCAAATGCCCCCAGACAATTTGGCCCTCTCTGCTTTCCTGCGGACTCCATCCTCAAAAGCACCTGTTTTCGCTTTCGGCAGCCTCCGGAGCAAAAAAGACAAACGTCCAGCTTTTGCTGCCACAGCAAAGGTGCCAGCGGGGAAAAGTAATGCTGGTTCTCACTGCCTCCTGGAACCTCTTCAAATGCCCCAGACAATTTGGCCCTCTCTGCTTTCCTGCGGACTCCATCCTCAAAAGCACCTGTTTTCGCTTTTGGCAACCTCCGGAGCAAAAAAGACAAACGTCCAGCTTTTGCTGCCACAGCAAAGGTGCCAGCGGGGAAAAGTAATGCTGGTTTCTCACTGCCTCCTGGAACCCTTTCAAATGCCACAGACAATTTGGCCCTCTCTGCTTTCCTGCGGACTCCATCCTCAAAAGCACCTGTTTTCGCTTTCGGCAGCCTCCGGAGCAAAAAAGACAAACGTCCAGCTTTTGCTGCCACAGCAAAGGTGCCAGCGGGGAAAAGTAATGCTGGTTCTCACTGCCTCCTGGAACCCTTTCAAATGCCACAGACAATTTGGCCCTCTCTGCTTTCCTGCGGACTCCATCCTCAAAAGCACCTGTTTTTCGCTTTCGGCAGCCTCCGGAGCAAAAAAGACAAACGTCCAGCTTTTGCTGCCACAGCAAAGGTGCCAGCGGGGAAAAGTAATGCTGGTTCTCACTGCCTCCTGGAACCTCTTCAAATGCCCCAGACAATTTGGCCCTCTCTGCTTTCCTGCGGACTCCATCCTCAAAAGCACCTGTTTTCGCTTTCGGCAACCTCCGGAGCAAAAAGACAAACGTCCAGCTTTTGCTGCCACAGCAAAGGTGCCAGCGGGGAAAAGTAATGCTGGTTCTCACTGCCTCCTGGAACCCTTTCAAATGCCCCAGACAATTAAGCCCTCTCTGCTTTCCTGCGGACTCTATCCTCAAAAGCGCCTTTTTTCACTTTCGGCGCCCTCCGGTGGTAAAAAGACAAACGTCCAGGTTTTGCTGCCACAGCAAAGGTGCCAGCGGGGAAAGTGATGCTGGTTCTCACTGCCTCCTGGAACTCTTTCAAATGCCACAGACAATTTGGCCCTCTCTGCTTTCCTGCGGACTCCATCCTCAAAAGCACCTATTTTCGCTTTCGGCAGCCTCCGGAGCAAAAAAGACAAACGTCCAGCTTTTGCTGCCACAGCAAAGGTGCCAGCGGGGAAAAGTAATGCTGGTTCTCACTGCCTCCTGGAACCCTTTCAAATGCCCCAGACAATTTGGCCCTCTCTGCTTTCCTGCGGACTCCATCCTCAAAAGCACCTGTTTTCGCTTTCGGCAGCCTCCGGAGCAAAAAAGACAAAACGTCCAGCTTTTGCTGCCACAGCAAAGGTGCCAGCGGGGAAAAGTAATGCTGGTTCTCACTGCCTCCTGGGACCTGTTCAAATGCCCCAGACAATTTGGCCCTCTCTGCTTTCCTGCGGACTCCATCCTCAAAAGCACCTGTTTTCGCTTTCGGCAGCCTCCGGAGCAAAAAAGACAAACGTCCAGCTTTTGCTGCCACAGCAAAGGTGCCAGCAGGAAAAAGTAATGCTGGTTCTCACTGCCTCCTGGAACCCTTTCAAATGCCACAGACAATTTGGCCCTCTCTGCTTTCCTGCGGACTCCATCCTCAAAAGCAGCTGTTTTCGCTTTCGGCAGCCTCCGGAGCAAAAAAGACAAACGTCCAGCTTTTGCTGCCACAGCAAAGGTGCCAGCGGGGGAAAAGTAATGCTGGTTCTCACTGCCTCCTGGAACCCTTTCAAATGCCACAGACAATTTGGCCCTCTCTGCTTTCCTGCGGACTCCATCCTCAAAAGCACCTGTTTTTGCTTTCGGCAGCCTCCGGAGCAAAAAAGACAAACGTCCAGCTTTTGCTGCCACAGCAAAGGTGCCAGCGGGGAAAAGTAATGCTGGTTCTCACTGCCTCCTGGAACCTCTTCAAATGCCCCAGACAATTTGGCCCTCTCTGCTTTCCTGAGGACTCCATCCTCAAAAGCACCTGTTTTCGCTTTCGGCAGCCTCCGGAGCAAAAAAGACAAACGTCCAGCTTTTGCTGCCACAGCAAAGGTGCCAGCGGGGAAAAGTAATGCTGGTTCTCACTGCCTCCTGGAACTCTTTCAAATGCCACAGACAATTTGGCCCTCTCTGCTTTCCTGCGGACTCCATCCTCAAAAGCACCTGTTTTTTGCTTTCGGCAGCCTCCGGAGCAAAAAAGACAAACGTCCAGCTTTTGCTGCCACAGCAAAGGTGCCAGCGGGGAAAAGTAATGCTGGGTTCTCACTCTCCTGGAACCCTTTCAAATGCCCCAGACAATTTGGCCCTCTCTGCTTTCCTGCGGACTCCATCCTCAAAAGCACCTGTTTTCGCTTTCGGCAGCCTCCGGAGCAAAAAAGACAAACGTCCAGCTTTTGCTGCCACAGCAAAGGTGCCAGCGGGGAAAAGTAATGCTGGTTCTCACTGCCTCCTGGAACCCTTTCAAATGCCACAGACAATTTGGCCCTCTCTGCTTTCCTGCGGACTCCATCCTCAAAAGCACCTGTTTTCGCTTTCGGCAACCTCCGGAGCAAAAAAGACAAACGTCCAGCTTTTGCTGCCACAGCAAAGGTGCCAGTGGGGAAAAGTAATGCTGGTTCTCACTGCCTCCTGGAACCCTTTCAAATGCCCCAGACAATTTGGCCCTCTCTGCTTTCCTGCGGACTCCATCCTCAAAAGCACCTGTTTTCGCTTTCGGCAGCCTCCGGAGCAAAAAAGACAAACGTCCAGCTTTTGCTGCCACAGCAAAGGTGCCAGCGGGGAAAAGTAATGCTGGTTCTCACTGCCTCCTGGAACCTCTTCAAATGCCCCAGACAATTTGGCCCTCTCTGCTTTCCTGCGGACTCCATCCTCAAAAGCACCTGTTTTCGCTTTGGCAACCTCCGGAGCAAAAAAGACAAACGTCCAGCTTTTGCTGCCACAGCAAAGGTGCCAGCGGGGAAAAGTAATGCTGGTTCTCACTGCCTCCTGGAACCCTTTCAAATGCCACAGACAATTTGGCCCTCTCTGCTTTCCTGCGGACTCCATCCTCAAAAGCACCTGTTTTCGCTTTCGGCAGCCTCCGGAGCAAAAAAGACAAACGTCCAGCTTTTGCTGCCACAGCAAAGGTGCCAGCGGGGAAAAGTAATGCTGGTTCTCACTGCCTCCTGGAACCCTTTCAAATGCCCCAGACAATTTGGCCCTCTCTGCTTTCCTGCGGACTCCATCCTCAAAAGCACCTGTTTTCGCTTTCGGCAGCCTCCGGAGCAAAAAAGACAAACGTCCAGCTTTTGCTGCCACAGCAAAGGTGCCAGCGGGGAAAAGTAATGCTGGTTCTCACTGCCTCCTGGAACCTCTTCAAATGCCCCAGACAATTTGGCCCTCTCTGCTTTCCTGCGGACTCCATCCTCAAAAGCACCTGTTTTCGCTTTCGGCAACCTCCGGAGCAAAAAAGACAAACGTCCAGCTTTTGCTGCCACAGCAAAGGTGCCAGCGGGGAAAAGTAATGCTGGTTCTCACTGCCTCCTGGAACCCTTTCAAATGCCACAGACAATTTGGCCCTCTCTGCTTTCCTGCGGACTCCATCCTCAAAAGCACCTATTTTCGCTTTCGGCAGCCTCCGGAGCAAAAAAGACAAACGTCCAGCTTTTGCTGCCACAGCAAAGGTGCCAGCGGGGAAAAGTAATGCTGGTTCTCACTGCCTCCTGGAACCTCTTCAAATGCCCCAGACAATTTGGCCCTCTCTGCTTTCCTGCGGACTCCATCCTCAAAAGCACCTGTTTTCGCTTTCGGCAACCTCCGGAGCAAAAAGACAAACGTCCAGCTTTTGCTGCCACAGCAAAGGTGCCAGCGGGGAAAAGTAATGCTGGTTCTCACTGCCTCCTGGAACCCTTTCAAATGCCCCAGACAATTTTGGCCCTCTCTGCTTTCCTGCGGACTCCATCCTCAAAAGCACCTGTTTTCGCTTTCGGCAGCCTCCGGAGCAAAAAAGACAAACGTCCAGCTTTTGCTGCCACAGCAAAGGTGCCAGCGGGGAAAAGTAATGCTGGTTCTCACTGCCTCCTGGAACCCTTTCAAATGCCCCAGACAATTAAGCCCTCTCTGCTTTCCTGCGGACTCTATCCTCAAAAGCGCCTTTTTTCACTTTCGGCGCCCTCCGGTGGTAAAAAGACAAACGTCCAGCTTTTGCTGCCACAGCAAAGGTGCCAGCGGGGAAAAGTAAATGCTGGTTCTCACTGCCTCCTGGAACTCTTTCAAATGCCACAGACAATTTGGCCCTCTCTGCTTTCCTGCGGACTCCATCCTCAAAAGCACCTATTTTCGCTTTCGGCAGCCTCCGGAGCAAAAAAGACAAACGTCCAGCTTTTGCTGCCACAGCAAAGGTGCCAGCGGGGAAAAGTGATGCTGGTTCTCACTGCCTCCTGGAACCCTTTCAAATGCCACAGACAATTTGGCCCTCTCTGCTTTCCTGTGGACTCCATCCTCAAAAGCACCTGTTTTCGCTTTCGGCAGCCTCCGGAGCAAAAAAGACAAACGTCCAGCTTTTGCTGCCACAGCAAAGGTGCCAGCGGGGAAAAGTAATGCTGGTTCTCACTGCCTCCTGGAACCCTTTCAAATGCCCCAGACAATTAAGCCCTCTCTGCTTTCCTGCGGACTCTATCCTCAAAAGCGCCTTTTTTCACTTTCGGCGCCCTCCGGTGGTAAAAAGACAAACGTTCAGGTTTTGCTGCCACAGCAAAGGTGCCAGCGGGGGAAAAGTGATGCTGGTTCTCACTGCCTCCTGGAACTCTTTCAAATGCCACAGACAATTTGGCCCTCTCTGCTTTCCTGCGGACTCCATCCTCAAAAGCACCTATTTTCGCTTTCGGCAGCCTCCGGAGCAAAAAAGACAAACGTCCCAGCTTTTGCTGCCACAGCAAAGGTGCCAGCGGGGAAAAGTAATGCTGGTTCTCACTGCCTCCTGGAACCCTTTCAAATGCCACAGACAATTTGGCCCTCTCTGCTTTCCTGCGGACTCCATCCTCAAAAGCACCTGTTTTTGCTTTCGGCAGCCTCCGGAGCAAAAAAGACAAACGTCCAGCTTTTGCTGCCACAGCAAAGGTGCCAGCGGGAAAAGTAATGCTGGTTCTCACTGCCTCCTGGAACCTTTTCAAATGCCCCAGACAATTTGGCCCTCTCTGCTTTCCTGCGGACTCCATCCTCAAAAGCACCTGTTTTCGCTTTCGGCAGCCTCCGGAGCAAAAAAGACAAACGTCCAGCTTTTGCTGCCACAGCAAAGGTGCCAGCAGGAAAAAGTAATGCTGGTTCTCACTGCCTCCTGGAACCCTTTCAAATGCCCCAGACAATTTGGCCCTCTCTGCTTTCCTGCGGACTCCATCCTCAAAAGCAGCTGTTTTCGCTTTCGGCAGCCTCCGGAGCAAAAAAGACAAACGTCCAGCTTTTGCTGCCACAGCAAAGGTGCCAGCGGGGAAAAGTAATGCTGGTTCTCACTGCCTCCTGGAACCTCTTCAAATGCCCCAGACAATTTGGCCCTCTCTGCTTTCCTGCGGACTCCATCCTCAAAAGCACCTGTTTTCGCTTTCGGCAACCTC
>NW_028127078.1:0-18976 GCF_965231255.1 Vanellus vanellus
GGGGAGGGGTGTCCCCACGTCCCCAATTTCCATTTCATTCTTTCTTTATTCTTTTTTTTCTTTATTATTTTTATTTTCTCTTTATTATTTTTATTAATATTTTTTCCTTTTTTTTTTTTTTTTTTTTTTTCGGGTTTTTTCCTCTTCCCTCCCCCCCCCCTCCCCCCTCCCCCCCCCCTTTTTATTTTTTTTTTTAGTTTTTATTTTTTACTTTTTGAGACTCGAAGGTTTTATTTATTACGCGAGAAAAAAAAAACAACACAAAAACACCACAAAAAAGAGGCGGAAATTATTTAAAATAAAAAAAAAACAACAACAAAAAAACACCACCACACCCCCCCCCCAAAAAAAAAAAAAACAAAAAACAAAAAAACTCACGAAAAATTAATAAAATCAAATGAATTTTTAAAATAGGGTCATCCCCCCCCCCCCCCCCTTCCTCCCCCCCCTCCCCCCCCCCCCAAAACACCCCCCCCCCCCCCAATCGGTTGGGGGGGGGGGGGGGGGAGAGCAGGATCTACCCCTCCCCCCCCCCCCCCCGGGGTGGGGCGGTATTTTTGGGGGGGGGGGAGGGGGGGAGGGGGGGGGGTGTCCCGTGGGGTGCCGAACTCTGTACGTGGGGCGCGGGGGACGTATAGAAATACGTCGTGTGAATAAAGTACCCTATGGAGAGCGCCGCCCCACTGCCCGTTCACTCTGGAGCGGAATGAGGGCGCTTTTTTTTTTGGGGGGGGGGGGAAGGGGGAGGGAGGGGGTAAAGACCCTATAGGGACTATAGGGGTGACCCCCCCCCCCAAAGACAACGGGGGAAGAGAGGGGCCCATGGAGGGGGTATAGGGTTCTATAGGGGGGGGGAGAGGGTTATCCCCCCCCCACGGGGTCTATAGGGACCCCCCACCCATATCATACCGATTCTATAGGGGTCTATAGGGTCATCCCATCACATGGGCTCTATAGGGACACCCCATCCATATCATACAGCCTCTATAGGGGTCTATAGGGTCATCCCATCACATGGGCTCTATAGGGACACCCCACCCATATCATACAGCCTCTATAGGGGTCTATAGGGTCATCCCATCACATGGGCTCTATAGGGACACCCCACCCATATCATACAGCCTCTATAGGGGTATATAGGGTCATCCTACATCACATGGGCTCTATAGGGACACCCCACCCATATCATACAGCCTCTATAGGGGTCTATAGGGTCATCCCATCACATGGGCTCTATAGGGACACGCAACCAAATCATACAGCCTCTATAGGGGTCTATAGGGACACCCCACCCATATCATACAGCCTCTATAGGGGTCTATAGGGTCATCCCATCACATGGGCTCTATAGGGACACCCCACCCATATCATACAGATTCTATAGGGGTCTATAGGGTCATCCCATCACATGGGCTCTATAGGGACACCCCACCCATATCATACAGCCTCTATAGGGGTCTATAGGGTCATCCTACATCACATGGGCTCTATAGGGACACCCCACCCATACCATACAGCCTCTATAGGGGTCTATAGGGTCATCCCACATCACATGGGCTCTATAGGGACACCCCACCCATATCATACAGATTCTATAGGGGTCTATAGGGTCATCCCACATCACATGGGCTCTATAGGGACACCCCACCCATATCATACAGATTCTATAGGGGTCTATAGGGTCATCCTACATCACATGGGCTCTATAGGGACACCCCACCCATATCATACAGATTCTATAGGGGTCTATAGGGTCATCCTACATCACATGGGCTCTATAGGGACACCCCACCCATATCATACAGCCTCTATAGGGGTCTATAGCGTCATCCTACATCACATGGGCTCTATAGGGACACCCCACCCATATCATACAGATTCTATAGGGGTCTATAGGGTCATCCTACATCACATGGGCTCTATAGGGACACCCCACCCATATCATACAGCCTCTATAGGGGTCTATAGCGTCATCCTACATCACATGGGCTCTATAGGGACACCCCACCCATACCATACAGCCTCTATATGGTCATCCTACCACCGCACAGGATGTATAAGGACACCCTTACCATGCCATACGGCCTCTATAGGGGGGTATAGGGTCATGACCCTACCATACGGGATGTATAGGGTGTATAGGACTCCCCCGCAAGCCGTATAGAGTGTACCAGGCAGCGTATAGGGTGCATGGGGCAATGTATGTACCCCCCTCCCCCGGGGATGTATGGGGTGTATACATCCTGCCCAGGGGCTGTAGGGATGCACACAGGATGTACGTGGGATGTATAGGGGGTGCCGGGAGATGTATAGGGGCAAAGAGGAGGTGCGCACAGGGTCTATAGGGGGTGTGTAGGAAGCGATGGGGGAGCGCAGCGGTATATAGGGGTACATAAAGCTGCACAGGGTGTATATAGGGGCATATAGACATCCCCAGGGGTACGTATATACCGGGATGTATATAGGGGCACCTAAAGCTGCCCAGGGTGTGTAGAGGGTTTCTATAGGGGAGCACAGTGGGGTGCGCGGGCATATAGGGGAAGGGCACAGGGAGGGCATGGGTGTGTATAGGGTGTATAGGGGCACACAGGGGGGGCATGGGTGTCTATAGGGCCGGGTGGGTGTATATAGGGGTGTATAGGTGTCTATAGGGGCACACAGGGGGGTATGGGTGTGTATAGGGGCACATGACTCTCTATAGGGGTGGGGGCACGTCTATAGGGGTGGGTGTGTATAGGGGTGCACGGGTGTCTATGGGGGGGTTGGTGTCTATAGGGGGTCTGAGTGTCTATAGGGGTGTAAGGGGGGTGTGTATATGAGCACAGGGGGGGTATGGGTGTGTATAGAGGTGGGTGGGTGTCTATAGGGGGGGGTGGGTGTCTATAGGGGCAGTTGGGTGTCTGTAGGGGTTATAGGTATTTCTAGGGGTGGGAGGATGTATATAGGGGTGCAGAGGGGTGTGTGTAGGGCCGCACGAGTGTCTATAGGGCCGGGTGGGTGTCTATAGGTAGTATGGGTATCTATAGGGCAGGTGGGTGGCTGTAGGGGTGGGTGGGTGTTGTATAGATGGTATGGGTGTCTATAGGGGCTATCCGGTGTCTATATAGAGGGTATGGGTGCCTGTAGGGGTGGGGGGGTGTCTATAGGGGTATATAGGTGAATATAGGGCTGCACAGGGAGCGCATGAGTCTCTATAGGAGGTGTACAGGTGTCTATAGGGGTGAGTGGGTGGATATGTATAGGGGCCCACAGGTATCTATGGGGGGGGGATCAGTGTCTATAGGGGATCTGAGTGTCTATAGGAGCGTGTGGGTGTGTATAGGGGCACACAAGGGGCGTGTATAGGGGCGCATGGGCGTGTATAGGGCTGGGTGGATGTCTATAGGAGGTGTGGGTGCCTATAGGGGCGGGGGTGGTAGCTGTAGGGGTGTGTATAGGGGGATATGGGTGTCTACAGAGGATATAGGTGTCTATAGGGGTGCATGGGTGTCTATAGGGTGCGTGGGTGTCTGTAGGGGTGTGTGGGTGTGCATAGGGGGATATGGATGTCTATAGGGGCATGGGTGTCTATAGGGGAGTCTCAGGGGGTGTCTACAGGGGGTATAGGTGCCTATAGGGGTGCACGGGTGTCTATAGGGGTGTGTGAGGTGTGGGTTGGTGTCTATAGGTGCACAGAGGGGTATGGGTGTGTATAGGGGTGCACGGGTGTCTATAGGGGGTCTACGGGTGTCTATAGGGTGCGTGGGTGTCTGTAGGGGTGTGTGGGTGTGCATAGGGGGATATGGATGTCTATAGGGGCATGGGTGTCTATAGGGGAGTCTCAGGGGGTGTCTACAGGGGGTATAGGTGCTTATAGGGGTGCACGGGTGTCTATAGGGGGTCTACGGGTGTCTATAGGGGTGCGTGGGTGTCTGTAGGGGTGTGTGGGTGTGCATAGGGGGATACGGATGTCTATAGGGGCATGGGTGTCTATAGGGGAGTCTCAGGGGGTGTCTACAGGGGGTATAGGTGCCTATAGGGGTGCACGGGTGTCTATAGGGGTGTGTGAGGTGTGGGTTGGTGTCTATAGGTGCACAGAGGGGTATGGGTGTGTATAGGGGTGCACGGGTGTCTATAGGGGGTCTACGGGTGTCTATAGGGTGCGTGGGTGTCTGTAGGGGTGTGTGGGTGTGCATAGGGGGATATGGATGTCTATAGGGGCATGGGTGTCTATAGGGGAGTCTCAGGGGGTGTCTACAGGGGGTATAGGTGCTTATAGGGGTGCACGGGTGTCTATAGGGGGTCTACGGGTGTCTATAGGGGTGCGTGGGTGTCTGTAGGGGTGTGTGGGTGTGCATAGGGGGATACGGATGTCTATAGGGGCATGGGTGTCTATAGGGGAGTCTCAGGGGGTGTCTACAGGGGGTATAGGTGCCTATAGGGGTGCACGGGTGTCTATAGGGGTGTGTGAGGTGTGGGTTGGTGTCTATAGGTGCACAGAGGGGTATGGGTGTGTATAGGGGTGCACGGGTGTCTATAGGGGGTCTACGGGTGTCTATAGGGTGCGTGGGTGGATGTGCATTGGGGCACACGGTTGTCTGGGGGGGTCTATAGGGGGTCTGGGTGTCTATAGGGGTGTAGGGTTGTGTACAGGAGCATATGGGGTGCGTATAGGGGCACGGGGGGGGGGGGTATGGGTACCTATAGGTGGGGGTGGCTGTTTGTAGGGGTGGGGGTGTCTATAGGGGCGCGTGGGTATATATAGGGGCACACGGGGGGGGGGGGGTGTAGGGGGTGCCTGAGTGTATATAGGGGTGCACAGGGAGGGCATGAGTGCACATATAGGGGAGTATGGGTGTCTATAGGGGGGCAGGGGTGTGTATAGGGCTGGGTGGGTGTCTATAGGGGTGCGGGTATCTATAGGAGGGATGAGTGCCTATGGGGGGGCAGGGGGGCCTATAGGGGGTGCATGGGTGCATAGGTGTCTGCCTGTAGGGGGCCAGGGGTGTCTATAGGGGCTACGAGTGTCTATAGGGTGGCAGGGGGGTCTATAGGGGCTATAAGAGTCTATGGGGGCCAGGGGTGCCTATAGGTGTGTCTATAGGGGGGCAGGGCTACCTATAGGGGGGTCTGTAGGGGCTACGAGTGTCTATAGGGGGCCAGGGCTGCCTATAGAGGGTCTATAGGGGGCCAGGGGTGCCTATAGGGGTGCCTATAGGGGCTATGAGTGTCTATAGGGGGCCAGGGCTGCCTATGGGGTGTCTATAGGGGGCCGCGGTGCCTATAGGGGTGTCTATAGGGGCTATGAGTGTCTATAGGGGACCTGGGGTGCCTATAGGGGTGTCTATAGGGGACCGGGGTGCCTATAGGGGTGTCTATAGGGGCTATGAGTGTCTATAGGGGACCTGGGGTGCCTATAGGGGTGTCTATAGGGGACCGGGGCTGCCTATAGGGTGTCTATAGGGGACCGGGGGTGCCTATAGGGGTGTCTATAGGGGACCGGGGTGCCTATAGGGGTATCTGTAGCGGCTACGAGTTTCTTTAGGGGGCCAGGGTGCCTATAGTGGTGCCTATAGGGGACCGGGGGTGCTTATAGGGGTGTCTATAAGGGCTATGAGTGTCTATAGGGGACCTGAGGTGCCTATAGGGTGTCTAAAGGGTACCGGGGCTGCCTATAGGGGTGTCTATAGGGGACCGGGGCTGCCTATAGGGTGTCTATACGGGTCCAGGGCTGCCTATAGGGGTGTCTATAGGGGCTTTGAGTGTCTATAGGGGACCTGGGGTGCCTATAGGGGTGTCTATAGGGGACCGGGGCTGCCTATAGGGTGTCTATAGGGGACCGGGGGTGCCTATAGGGGTGTCTATAGGGGTCCGGGGCTGCCTATAGGGGTGTCTATAGGGGACCGGGGCTGCCTATAGGGGACCGGGGCTGCCTATAGGGGTGTCTATAGGGTCTATGAGTGTCTATAGGGGACCGGGGCTGCCTATAGGGGTGTCTATAGGGGTCCAGGGCTGCCTATGGGGTGCCTATAGGGGACCGGGGCTGCCTATAGGGGTGTCTATAGGGGCTATGAGTGTCTATAGGGGACCGGGGCTGCCTATAGGGGTGTCTATAGGGGTCCAGGGCTGCCTATGGGGTGCCTATAGGGGACCGGGGCTGCCTATAGGGGTGTCTATAGGGGCTATGAGTGTCTATAGGGGACCGGGGCTGCCTATGGGGTGTCTATAGGGGTCCAGGACTGCCTATAGGGTGCCTATAGGGGACCGGGGCTGCCTATAGGGGATCTATAGGGGACCGGGGCTGCCTATGGGGTGTCTATAGGGGACCGGGCTGCCTATAGAGGTGTCTATAGGCTGCGCGGAGGTACCCACAGGGGCTCCCCCGGAAGCGGTGCGGGTTCCGCCCGGAGCGGTGACACCGACGGACCCGACCGGGCGGCGCCTTCCGGGGACGATCCCGTTCCCGCTCCCGCTGTCCGTCCGTCCGTCCCTCCGTCCCCCTCCCCCTTCCCCCCGGTCCGCTCTCAGCTCTCCCCGGTCCCCGGTGCCGGTGCGGGGGATGCGGCTGCCGCCGGCGCTGCGGCTGCGGGTCGGTACCGGTACCGGTGTCGGTCCCGGTGTCGGTCCCGGTGTCAATGTCGGTGTCGGAGCCGGTCCCGGTGTCGGTCCCGGTCCCGGTCCCGGTCCCGGTGTCGGTCCCGGTGTCGGTCCCGGTCCCGTTGTCGGAGCCGGTCCCGGTGTCGGTCCCGTTGTCGGTGCCGGTGCCGGTGCCGGTGGCAGCGGGTCGGTGGGTACCGGGTACCGGCAGGGACAGAGCCCCGAGCCCCGGACCCGCGAGTACTTCTACTACATCGACCATCAGGGACAGGTACCGACACCGGAGGGGGGGGGGGGGGGGGGGAGGGGGGGAGGGGGCACACGGGACACCGGGGGGGGAGGGGGGGGGAGGGGGGGGATGGCGGCACCGGGACGGATCCCGGAGAGATGCCAAAAAAAGAGGCGAAATGGACTCCAAATACATCCCGGAGGGACCCCGTGATATGGATATCCCCTCCCCCACCCCCCCCCGGGGGATCCGGGATAGACCCCAAACTGATCCCGGTCAGATCCCACATAGATCCCAGATAGATCCCAATCGGACTCCAGTCCGATCCCACATAGATCCCAAACAGCCGCCCAAAAAAACCCACATGGATGGACTCAGGACAGATCCCGGACAGATCCCAAAGAAATTCCCAAAAGATCCCAAATAGGCTCAGGACAGAGCTGGGATGGATCCCGGACAGACCCCAATCAGATCCCAATCGGACTCCAGTCAGATCCCAGATAGATCCCAAACAGCCCCAAAAAAAAACCATGGATGGACTCAGGACAGATCCCGGACAGACCCCAAACAGATCCCACATAGATCCCAAACAGATCCCACATAGATCCCAAACAGACCCCCCAAAAGAAACCGGGATGGACTCGGGACAGATCCCAGACAGACCCCAGATTCCCAAAAGACCCCAAATAGGCTCAGGACAGAGCTGGGATGGATCCCGGAGAGACCCCAAACAGATCCCGATCAGATCCCACATAGATCCCAATCAGATCCCACATAGATCCCAATCAGACCCCCCAAAAAAACCCCATGGATGGACTCGGGACAGATCCCAGACAGACCCCAAACAGATTCCCAAAAGATCCCAAATAGGCTCACGACAGAGCTGGGATGGATCCCAGACAGACCCCAAACAGATCCCGATAGATCCCAATCGGACTCCAGTCAGAACCCAGATAGATCCCAAACAGCCCCAAAAAAACTGGATGGACTCGGGACAGATCCCGGACAGACCCCAAACAGATCCCACATAGATCCCAATCAGATCCCACATAGATCCCAAACAGACCCCTCCAAAAAACCCTGGATGGACTCAGGACAGATCCCAGACAGACCCCAAACAGATTCCCAAAAGACCCCAAATAGGCTCAGGACAGAGCCGGGATGGATCCCGGAGAGACCCCAAACAGATCCCGATCAGATCCCACATAGATCCCAATCGGACTCCAGTCAGATCCCAGATAGATCCCAAACAGCCCCAAAAAAAGCCCATGGATGGACTCAGGACAGATCCCGGAGAGACCCCAATCAGATCCCACATAGATCCCAATCAGATCCCACATAGATCCCAAACAGACCCCCCAAAAGAAACCGGGATGGACTCGGGACAGATCCCAGACAGACCCCAAACAGATTCCCAAAAGACCCCAAATAGGCTCAGGACAGAGCTGGGATGGATCCCGGAGAGACCCCAAACAGATCCCGATCAGACCCCAATCGGACTCCAGTCAGATCCCAGATAGATCCCAAACAGCCCCAAAAAAACCCCATGGATGGACTCAGGACAGATCCCGGAGAGACCCCAATCAGATCCTACATAGATCCCAAACAGACCCCCCAAAAGAAACCGGGATGGACTCGGGACAGATCCCAGACAGACCCCAAACAGATTCCCAAAAGACCCCAAATTGACTCAGGACAGAGCTGGGATGGATCCCGGAGAGACCCCAAACAGATCCCAATCAGATCCCACATAGATCCCAATCAGATCCCACATAGATCCCAAACAGACCCCCCAAAAGAAACCGGGATGGACTCGGGACAGATCCCGGACAGACCCCAAACAGATTCCACATAGATCCCAATCAGATCCCACATAGATCCCAAACAGACCCCCCCAAAAAACCCCATGGATGGACTCGGGACAGATCCCAGACAGACCCCAAACAGATCCCATATAGATCCCAATCAGATCCCACATAGATCCCAATCAGACCCCCCAAAAGAAACCGGGATGGACTCGGGACAGATCCCAGACAGACCCCAAACAGATTCCCAAAAGATCCCAGACGGACCCAGGACAGATCCCGGGCAGACCCAAACCAAACCCCTGACAGATCCCACATGGAGCCAGGACAGATCCCAGTTGGATCCCAAATAGAATCCACAGGGACCCAAGACAGATCCCAGACAGATTCCCCTTCCCAAAAAAAAACCCCAAAACCAAAAAACCTGGATGGGCTCAGGACAGATCCCGGATAGATCCCCCACAGATCCCGGATAGATCCCAAATAGAACCCACGTGGATCCAAGATCCCACATGGATCCAGGACAGATCCCCAACAGCCCCTGGATGGATCCCGAAAGGATCCCGGGCAGATCCCGGACCTTCCGAGGGGCCTTCGGGGTTTTGAGCTTTTTTCCCACTTTTCCACAGCTTTTCCTGGATGACACCAAAGTCAAGAACTTCATCACCTGCTTCAAAGGTACCGGAACCCCCAAAACTCCCGCTCTTAATTGGGGTGCAATCCTTAATTGGGAGTCAATCCTTAATTAGGGGGCTCATCCTTAATTGGGGTCCGATCCTTAACGGGGGTGTTGACCCCTCGGCAGTGGGGCCGGGAAGAGGGGGGGGAGGGGATCACCCCCTCCCCCACCCCCCCATCACCTTTGTAGGTGGCAAAGCAGCCGCCGGGCGCCATTTGCATATTAATTAGCTTATTAATTAAGCAACCTCCTGCCGTTAATAACACCCGGCTTGCGCTTCCCGGCGCGCTAATTCCTCCCGATCCCACCGCTCCTCTTCCCTCCGCCATCCATTCCCAACCTCCACCCAAAATAAAGCGGAATCCCATTAACGAACGACTCCCCTCCGCTAATTACCCCTGCGCGGGGGGGGGGGGGGGGGTGTTAATTACCGGGGAGCTGCGTTGCTGACGTCCGTCCGTCCATCCCGACAGACGTAGCGTTCCTCACTTTCTTCTTCAAGCGGTTGGAGCCGAACCGGAGCGGTCGTTACGAGGGGGAATTCCCTTTCCTTTCGCTCTGCGGTCGGGAACGGAATTTCCTCCGTTGCGACGATCGTCCCATCGTCTTCACCCAACTCCTTCCCGGCGCCGGAGAACACCGTTTCCTTTCCTACTGCGGCGGCGGTGAACGCTTGACCGTCCCCTTCCGACCGGAAAGTTTGGTGATGTTGCCGGATAACGGGCGGCTCTACCACCCGGCGCCGGGAAAGACGGGCGGCGTAGGTTTGGTGCGGTCGGCGTTGGCCATGGAATGGAGTTCCTCTTTCGAGTACGGAGCGGGATCGGCGCGACCCCCTACGCATTTCCTTTGGGAAGGGCGGCGGTACCGGCTCACCGAGGAATTGCTGCCTTTGTTACGCGCCGGCGGAAGGGGCGGCTGCGACGGGGAAACGCCGGCTGTCTCCGTCACCCCGCGGCGGGGGTGAGTTGGGGACACCGCAGTTGTCCCCGTCACCGATGGGACGGGGTTGAGTTGGGGACCCCAAAACCATCCCCGTCCCTAATGCCGACAGAGAGGCACAGCACCCCCCCGGCTGTCCCCGTCACCCCACACCAGAGCCGATTTGGGGACCCCAAAACCATCCCCATCACCCCCACAATGCCAACAGAGAGGCACAGACCCCCCCCGGCTGTCCCCGTCACCCCACACCGGGGCCGAGTTGGGGACCCCAAAACCATCCCCGTCACCCCCACAATGCCAACAGAGAGGCACAGACCCCTCCGGCTGTCTCCGTCACCCCGCGGCGGGGGTGAGTTGGGGGCACCGCAGTTGTCTCCGTCACCGATGGGACGGGGTTGAGTTGGGGACCCCAAAACCATCCCCGTCCCTAACGCCAACAGAGAGGCACAGACCCCCCCCGGCTGTCTCCGTCACCCCACACCAGAGCCGATTTGGGGACCCCAAAACCATCCCCGTCACCCCCACAATGCCAACAGAGCCACAGACCCCCCCCGGCTGTCTCCGTCACCCCACACCAGAGCCGATTTGGGGACCCCAAAACCATCCCCGTCACCCCCACAATGCCAACAGAGCCACAGACCCCCCCCGGCTGTCCCCGTCACCCCACATCAGAGCCGATTTGGGGACCCCAAGACCATCCCCGTCACCCCCACAATGCCAACAGAGAGGCACAGACCCCTCCGGCTGTCTCCGTCACCCCGCGGCGGGGGTGAGTTGGGGACACCGCAGTTGTCCCCGTCACCGATGGGACGGGGTTGAGTTGGGGACCCCAAAACCATCCCCGTCCCTAACGCCGACAGAGAGCCACAGACCCCCCCCGGCTGTCCCCGTCACCCCACATCGGGGTTGAGTTGGGGACCCCAAAACCATCCCCGTCACCCCCACAATGCCAACAGAGAGGCACAGACCCCTCCGGCTGTCTCCGTCACCCCGCGGCGGGGGTGAGTTGGGGACACCGCAGTTGTCCCCGTCACCGACGGGACGGGGTTGAGTTGGGGACCCCAAAACCATCCCTGTCCCTAACGCCGACAGAGAGGCACAGCACCCCCCCGGCTGTCCCCGTCACCCCACACCAAAGCCGATTTGGGGACCCCAAAACCATCCCCGTCACCCCCACAATGCCAACAGAGCCACAGACCCCCCCCGGCTGTCCCCGTCACCCCACATCGGGGTTGAGTTGGGGACCCCAAAACCATCCCCGTCACCCCCACAATGCCAACAGAGAGGCACAGACCCCTCCGGCTGTCTCCGTCACCCCGCGGCGGGGGTGAGTTGGGGACACCGCAGTTGTCCCCGTCACCGACGGGACGGGGTTGAGTTGGGGACCCCAAAACCATCCCTGTCCCTAACGCCGACAGAGAGGCACAGCACCCCCCCGGCTGTCCCCGTCACCCCACACCAAAGCCGATTTGGGGACCCCAAAACCATCCCCGTCACCCCCACAATGCCAACAGAGAGGCACAGACCCCCCCGGCTGTCCCCGTCACCCCACACCAGAGCCGAGTTGGGGACCCCAAAACCATCCCCGTCACCCCCACAATGCCAACAGAGAGGCACAGACCCCTCCGGCTGTCCCCGTCACCCCGCGGCGGGGGTGAGTTGGGGACACCGCAGTTGTCTCCGTCACCAATGGGACAGGGTTGAGTTGGGGACCCCAAAACCATCCCCGTCCCTAATGCCGACAGAGAGGCACAGACCCCCCCCGGCTGTCCCCGTCACCCCACACCAGAGCCGATCTGGGGACCCCAAAATCATCCCCGTCCCTAACGCCGACAGAGAGGCACAGACCCCCCCCGGCTGTCTCCGTCACCCCGCGGCGGGGGTGAGTTGGGGACACCGCAGTTGTCTCCGTCACCGATGGGACGGGGTTGAGTTGGGGACCCCAAAACCATCCCCGTCCCTAACGCCAACAGAGAGGCACAGACCCCCCCCGGCTGTCCCCGTCACCCCGCGGCGGGGGTGAGTTGGGGACACCGCAGTTGTCTCCGTCACCGACGGGACGGGGTTGAGTTGGGGACCCCAAAACCATCCCCGTCCCTAACGCCGACAGAGAGGCACAGACACCCCCCGGCTGTCCCCGTCACCCCACACCAGAGCCGATTTGGGGACCCCAAAACCATCCCCGTCACCCCCACAATGCCAACAGAGAGGCACAGACCCCCCCCGGCTGTCTCCGTCACCCCGCGGCGGGGGTGAGTTGGGGACACCGCAGTTGTCTCCGTCACCGACGGGACGGGGTTGAGTTGGGGACCCCAAGACCATCCCCGTCACCCCCACAATGCCAACAGAGCCACAGACCCCCTCCGGCTGTCCCCGTCACCCCACATCGGGGCCGATTTGGGGACCCCAAAACCATCCCCGTCACCCCCACAATGCCAACAGAGAGGCACAGACCCCTCCGGCTGTCTCCGTCACCCCGCGGCGGGGGTGAGTTGGGGGCACCGCAGTTGTCTCCGTCACCGATGGGACGGGGTTGAGTTGGGGACCCCAAAACCATCCCCGTCCCTAACGCCAACAGAGAGGCACAGACCCCCCCCGGCTGTCCCCGTCACCCCGCGGCGGGGGTGAGTTGGGGACACCGCAGTTGTCTCCGTCACCGACGGGACGGGGTTGAGTTGGGGACCCCAAAACCATCCCCGTCCCTAACGCCGACAGAGAGCCACAGACCCCCCCCGGCTGTCTCCGTCACCCCACATCGGGGTTGAGTTGGGGACCCCAAAACCATCCCCGTCACCCCCACAATGCCAACAGAGAGGCACAGACCCCCCCCGGCTGTCTCCGTCACCCCACACCAGAGCCGAGTTGGGGACCCCAAAACCATCCCCGTCACCCCCACAATGCCAACAGAGAGGCACAGACCCCCCCCGGCTGTCCCCGTCACCCCACATCGGGGTTGAGTTGGGGACCCCAAAACCATCCCCGTCACCCCACATCAGAGTTGGGGACCCCCCGGCTGTCCCCATCACCCCACATCAGGGGTGGGGACCCCAAAACCATCCCCATCACCCCACATCAGGGGTGGGGACCCCCCGGCCGTCCTCATCACCCCACATCAGAGTTGGGGACCCCAAAACCATCCCCATCACCCCACATCAGGGGTGGGGACCCCCCGGCTGTCCCCATCACCCCACATCAGGGGTGGGGACCCCAAAACCATCCCCATCACCCCACATCAGAGTTGGGGACCCCAAAACCATCCCCAGTCCCCGTCACCCCCACACCGTTGGGTGACAGAGCCCAGCGCCGGCTCACCGCACCGGTGGCGCCGCGACAACCGGGACACCCCCCACCCCCCCGTTAATTAGTGAATTTATTAAAACTAACGAGAGCTTGAAGCGCGTGGCCGAGCTGCGCCGAACACCCCCGGGAATTTGGGGTACGGGGTGGGGGGGGGGGGAGCCGAGGCAGGAGCACGGAGTTATTGTAGGGTCTGCCGGTAAACAGCACGGCGGTTACGGTTTTTGCCGTAACCTCGGCGCCCGCCAAGCGGCAGCGATTTATTAACCGGATTAATTAATCGGCGTAAGGAAATCCGGACGCCGATCCTGTCCCGGTGACAGGAGGCAGTGCCGGGTATTACCGGTGGCACCGGTTAACTCCCAACTTGGGGCGATGCTGGTGACGCGGTGACAAGGGAAAGGAGAAGGAACCGGGGAAAAAAAACCAGCGGGAGGAGGAGGAAACGCCAAATTTGGGGAGGAAAAGAGGGATTGGGGACCAGGGGTGAGGCCGCGGGGTGGGATTTCGGCTCCGAGCTCCGCCGGCGCTACAAGGAGAAGTAGTCGAGGGCGCCGTGACGGCAAAAACTGGCGGTCCAGACGGCGTTGGCTCTGCCGGAGCTCACCAGCATACGGCAAAGTTCGGCGCTGACGGCGGCGAACCGTTCTTCGTCCACCGCGTCTTCCGAAAGCCAACCGGAAGACGGCCGGGATGGTTCCAGCAGGTAACAGTCCACGGGGTAGGGGTAGATAACCAAGCGTAAATCCGAAAGAACCGCGGTTCGCCGTAACAAGGTCTTGAGTCCCGACGTGGAGAGGGGATTGCCGAAAAGTCCCAAGCAACGGAGGCGGGAGCAACGGCAGAGCGCCGGCAGCAGAGCCTCCAGCCGGGCATCCGTCAGCCGACATTCCATGAGGTCCAAGTGGAGGAGAGAAGCTGAAGTCTCCTCCAGGAGACGTTGGAGGGGCGGGAGAAGGTTGTCGGAGATATCGTGACCGCTCAGATCCAATTTCTTCAGCGCCGGAGCGTGGGGGCTTTGGGAAAGGAAAGCGATGTCGCCGGGAAGGAGGTAGCAGAAGGCCAACTCCAGACTTTCCAGGGGAACCTGTAGGTCGCTGCCGGAGGGGAGGGAAAAGTGAGCTGTGAACCCCTCTCCGAGGTCGTCACCGTACGAGGGGTGAAGCCGGGAAGGAGCTGCCACCGGAATAAACTGGGGCCTCAGCACAGGAGAGATACGGAGCTGCTGGAACGGGGCCAGAGGAGGCCCCCAAGATACTGGGAGGGCTGGAGCCCCTCTGCTGGGAGAGGTGGGGGGGGTCAGCCTGGAGAAAAGAAGGATCCGCGGAGACCTCCCAGCCCCTTCCAGTGCCTAAAGGGGCTCCGGGAAAGCTGGGGAGGGACTCTGGATCAGGGAGGGGAGAGATGGGATGAGGGGGAACGGTTTGACACTGAAAGAGGGGAGATTTAGACCAGAAATTGGGGAGAAATTCTTCCCCTTCCGGGTGCTGAGCCCCTGGTGCAGAGTGTCCGGAGAAGCTGTGGCCGCCCCATCCCTGGAGGTGTTCAAGGCCGGGTTGGATGGGGCTGGGAGCACCCTGGGCTGGTGGGAGATGTCCCTGCTCATGGCAGGAGGTTGGACTCAACGGCCTTTAGATGTCCCTTCCCAAACCATTTTCCGTCTCTACGTATTAAATCTTTGAATTCGGGTGGGGACGGTTCCCGTATTCCCGGAGGAACCGCGGCGAATCCCAACTCAGGACCCCGTGAAGTCCCCGCCTTCTCGAAAGCACGAAAAGAGCAGGTTGAGGACCCCACTCCTCCAAAAAACTTACCCCAGAAGTTGACCCAGTTTCCCCGAAAGCCTGGAGGAAGCCAAATTGAGCTCCTTGAGGCAGGGCAGCTTCCCCAATTGGGCGGCGAGGCGCCGAAAACCGGCGTCCGTCCCCGCCGCGAGCCGCCGCCCGTTGACGTTGCTGTAGGGCAACTTGAGGCTGAGAAGATCGGTAAATCGGACGAGGTGCGGCAAAACGGCGCAGAGACCGGCCAGCCCCAGGTTGTTGAAGCGTAGATCCACCCGCCGTACGCCGAGAGGTTCCAACGATTCCAGTAAACTCACGGTACCGGCGACGGAGAGCTCCTCGGCGTGGAAATCCCGACATTTGAGGCGGAGGGGACCGGCGGCGGTCTGTAGGGCGTCCCGTAAGACACCGAAGGACGTAGCGTTGACGAAGAGATCGGCGCGGACCTCCACGCCGATGGTTTGCCGGGCAGCCGAAGAGCCGGAAGGACCTTTACGCCGTTTGGAGCCGCGTTTCAGGCATTCGGTTTGGTGTTTGGAGACCTCGATGCAGGCTTTGGCCAACGCCACCGTGCCGGACCAGAGGCTCATCCATTGCGGACCGCGATCGGTGTCATCGTCCTGGAGACCCGTCATGTCCAGCAGCCGCAGGCGGCACCGGCTCTCGCTGAGCGAAGACAAGAAACGGGTGAATAAAACCAAACAGGGAAAGCAGGGAACGGAAAAAACGCCGCGGCCGGCTCCCGGGAATGCCGTAGCCATCCGACGGCTCGCACAAGCCCCGAGGTACGGTGAAAATCACGGTCCTGTTTTCTTGCCGCGTCACCGCAAGAGGAACCCGGTGCCAACCCACCGGCGTCCTCCCCTCCGCCCTTGGAGCTCCCAGCTCCGGGATGAACGTCGTCACTTCCCATCTTCACGAGATGGCTCCTGCCCGTCGCAACAGAGTTTGACGTGCCGCTACCCACCTTACGTCACGACAGGGCTCCTCCAGCGCCCGGCAAAGATGCGCCACGACGGCGAGGATGACAGCCTGCACGCACAACTTGCTGGGTTTCTCTCTCAAGAGGGTGTGAGGACCGCAGTGACAGTGACCCAAAAGCCGTTGGAAGCTGAGGACGGGGAAGGGCCACGTTGCCACCAGGTCCCGGAGCGCCAATGTCCGCTCATCCAAGAAAGCGGCTCGGAAGAGGACGGGGTAGAGTTCGGCGGGGAGAAGGTCCAGGGCACGACGGGCGGTGGGTCGGTGGCCGAGGAGCCGGCGGGCGCAGAGGAAGACGAGGGAGTGCATGGCGCTGTTGCCACCGGGGAGAGGGGGGGAAATTGGGGGGGAGCGTCGGGATCGCGCCGCCCCCCCCCCCCTCCCCCGTCTTGCGGCTGACCCCGCGGCGCCACGGGTTGGAGGGGCAGAATGCGGCCCCCACCCCCCCCCCCCCCCCCCCCGGGTCTGGCAGCGAGGCCCACGGAGGAGGGGCAGCCCCACGGCACCCCTAACCCAGACACCCCCCCCCAACACAGTTGTGACCCCCCTGACACTCCAACACCCCCCCCCCCATCACAAGGACACCCCCATAACCCACCCCCCCACAACAGGGACGCCCCCAGACCCCCCCTAAGCCCCCCCCCATGACAGGAACCCCTCAGCCCCCCCAACCCACACTCCCCCATCACAAGGACACCCCCCCCAACCCACCCCCCCCAAGACAGTGACCCCCCTGACACCCCAACACCCCCTCCCCCCCCCATCACAAGGACACCCCCATAACCCATCACAGAGACCCCCCCAGGCCCCCTTAACCCACCCCCCCACAACAGGGACGCCCCCAGACCACCCCTAAGCCCCCCCCCATGACAGGAACCCCTCAGCCCCCCCAACCCACACCCCCCCATCACAAGGACACCCCCCCCAACCCACCCCCCCCAAGACAGTGACCCCCCTGACACCCCAACACCCCCCCCATCACAAGGACACCCCCATAACCCATCACCCCATCACAGGGACCCCCCCAGGCCCCCTTAACCCACCCCCCCACAACAGGGACGCCCCCAGACCACCCCTAAGCCCCCCCCCATGACAGGAACCCCTCAGCCCCCCCAACCCACCCCCCCCATCACAAGGACACCCCCCCCCAACCCACCCCCCCCAAGACAGTGACCCCCCTGACACCCCAACACCCCCCCCATCACAAGGACACCCCCATAACCCATCACCCCATCACAGGGACCCCCCCAGGCCCCCTTAACCCACCCCCCCATCACAGGGACCCCCCCAGGCCCCCTTAACCCACCCCCCCACAACAGGGACGCCCCCAGACCCCCCCTAAGCCCCCCCCCCCCCCCCGATCACAGGGACCCCCCCAACACCCTCAACCCAGCCCCCCCCATGACAGGAACCCCTCAGCCCCCCCAACCCACCCCCCCCCCATCACAAGGACACCCCCCCCAACCCACCCCCCCCAAGACAGTGACCCCCCTGACACCCCAACACCCCCTCCCCCCCCCATCACAAGGACACCCCCATAACCCATCACAGAGACCCCCCCAGGCCCCCTTAACCCACCACCCCACAACAGAGACGCCCCCAGACCCCCCCTAAGCCCCCCCCCCCCATGACAGGCACCCCCCCATAACACCCCCAACCCAGCCCCCCCCATGACAGAAACCCCTCAGCCCCCCCAACCCACACCCCCATCACAAGGAAACCCCCCCCAACCCACCCCCCCCAAGACAGTGACCCCCCTGACACCCCAACACCCCCCCCATCACAAGGACACCCCCATAAGCCATCACCCCATCACAGGGACCCCCCCCAGGCCCCCTTAACCCACCCCCCCACAACAGGGACGCCCCCAGACCACCCTTAAGCCCCCCCCCATGACAGGAACCCCTCAGCCCCCCCAACCCACCCCCCCATCACAAGGAAACCCCCCCCCAACCCACCCCCCCCAAGACAGTGACCCCCCTGACACCCCAATACCCCCCCCATCACAAGGACACCCCCATAACCCATCACCCCATCACAGGGACCCCCCCAGGCCCCCCTAACCCACCCCCCCACAACAGGGACGCCCCCAGACCCCCCCTAAGCCCCCCCCCGATCACAGGGACCCCCCAACACCCCCAACCCAGCCCCCCCCATGACAGGAACCCCTCAGCCCCCCCAACCCAACCCCCCCCATGACAAGGACACCCCCATAACCCATCACAGGGACCCCCCCAGGCCCCCTTAACCCACCCCCCCACAACAGGGACGCCCCCAGACCCCCCCTAAGCCCCCCCCCCCCATGACAGGAACCCCTCAGCCCCCCCAACCCACACCCCCCCATCACAAGGACACCCCCCCCAACCCACCCCCCCCAAGACAGTGACCCCCCTGACACCCCAACACCCCCCCCCATCACAAGGACACCCCCATAACCCACCCCCCCATCACAGTGACCCCCCCAGGCCCCCCTAACTGCCCCCCCCCATGACAGGGACCCCCCCCCAAACCACCCCCTGATCACAGGGACCCCCCCCAAGACCCCCAACCCAGCCCCCCCCTCGCCCCCCCCTCACCCCCCCCCCCCATGACAGGAACCCCTCAGCCCCCCCCATCACAAGGACACCCCCCCTAACCCACTCCCCCATGACAGGACCCTCTCAGCCCCCCCCAACCCAGCCCCCCC